>NC_061096.1:55253966-55328966 GCF_015104395.2 Macrobrachium nipponense
ACAAGTACAATTCCATTTTCAGTGTAAGAACCAATAAATTCCCCGAGTGTGAGAGACATGTACAATTCCATTTCCTTTAGTGTGAGAGACGTGTACATTCCATTTCCTTTTCCGTGTGAGAGACATGTTCTTATTTCCATTTCCTTTTGTGTGAGAGACAGTACAATTCCATTTCCTTGCAATGGGCTGAATATAAAATTGATTTTCAGGGCAAATTTATTTTGTGCTGTGAGGCTGAATAGTTTCCACACAAAAACTGGTATTTTTTATTATTCCACTTCAAGGAAATCAAACTCCGTCTACGCCTGTGAAATACTAAACCATATACGTCATCCCTAATTTAATCTTCCGCCTTTTTGTCCTTTTATTGACTTGAGTGAGGATGTTAGAATCTGTTACGAATCGCATCCAAACTACAAGTTAGCTCTTTGGTATTGTCATTCCTTACATCATTAAACATTATCATTATTAATTTCAGTGGAAGAAACCTATGGAACAAGGCAACGTGGCCTTTGACTTAAAATGCAAGTTTCCAAAGAATAGTGGTTTAAGCCTCCCACCGCAGAAGCCCCACTGCAGCAGGCAGTTACTGATCATGATAAAGAGCCAGTGATATTTTCACTACCCTGGGTGAGACACGAACCCGCGACATCTGAGTAGTATACCACTACACTTACCACTATATCAGCGGACCAGCTAAAGTTTCAATTACAGAGCACTAAGATTATCCAGGAAGAATCCTTTCGTTGCCTTAACTGGTATATGATATTTCATTAACTCGAATTATTCTTATTCATACACAATAACCGTGAGAACTCTGTTTTTGAGTTAGTCCTGCGATCACTTAATCTTATCAGAACTTTTCAGGATTTACAGATCAGTCGTCTTTCCTGCTTCTCATTTTGAGGTCTCTGCGAATTCAAATAACACTGAACTGTAATCGGAATCCAACATCTCACTTTTCGTGGTACTTCATATATAGACGTACTTCAAATAGCTTTTAAGTGTGTTTAATTATCTGAATTATCAGTGCAGGAAGTAGTTTAGATTGTTGTTCCTGAACTTCTATAATTATATATAGCCTGTTTTGATCTTTGGCAACCCTGGATGTATATATATGTACAAATAATAAATATATATATATATATATATATAATATATATATATATATATATATATATATAATATATATATATATATATATATATATGTATGTATGTATGTATGTATGTATACGCATTAAACTACAAATGTCCTTTAATATCCAATTCGCTCTACCTCGGAATTAATATATTTTCAAAATAAGCGTCTCGGTGGCGTGGTTGGTATGGTGTTGGCCTGCCACCTCTGTGGCCGCGAGTTCGATTCTCGAGCATTCCGTTGAGGAGTGAGAGATGTGTATTTCTGGTGATAGAAGATCACCATACAGACAAAAACAAATATATTTTCATATATGTTAACCCAAGGGGAATTTTTTAGTTGACAAAAATGTCGCCCTCTCGTGGATTCGAACCAGTGCACAGAAGAGAAATCAGGACTTCAATGACATTACCGACTCGGCCAACTTGTATTGTCACTGAAATCTGATTTGTCCTCTGCCGTCTGGTTCGAATCCACGAGAGGACGAAATTATTATCAACTAAAAAATTCCCTTTCGGTATACATATATGAAAATATATTAATTCTAAGGTAGAGCGAATTGGATATTAAAGGACATTTGTAGCTTAGTATTAGCATGTATATGAATCACGGTGATGTGATAAAAATTCATATATATACATATATATTATATATATGTGTATATGTACGTATGTATGTATAGATATACACTAAATACAGAATGTGCAAGTTGCTTAGTCCAATAAAGTTAAATTTTAAGGAAATCTAAGTCTCCAGAGGCCTTCGGGAAATGTCGCTGCTTTGAATGATAACCACCAAAGCTTGTATTCGGTTACTTTCAAAGTTTCACCAGACGTAGCTATTATGTGCAGGAGTACACTGACAAAATTCTAATCAAATTGAAATTTTCTTTGTGAAGTTAATGAATCATGAACTTGAACTCTTCAACAAAAAGATATACGAAATTCACAAGGAGTGAAATCGTACCACAACCTTAAGCCACAGTGTGCAAAATCAATTCAGGGGTGAAAATAAACACTTGAGAAAAATTACTTAAATTTAATACATGACTCTTTAGGTAGAAATCACACCTTGATGAAACATCAAGGATTTATACTTGACTCTTTAGGTAGAAATCACACCTTGATGAAACATTCAAGGATTACTTCTTTCATACAATTGCAGTTTCCCTTATTGACCTGCCAACTTCAGAAAACATTTCAGTTTACAATCACCATTAAACATAATATAATATTTAATCTCAGCTAGATGATGATTACAATCTCCCTTTTCTATACTTGCTTTTATTCAGGTTATTTAGTAGACGGAGAGAATGACAAAGTTGCTCCCAAATAAGTATCATGAATTCCCCTCGTAACATTTTTTTTTTTTTTTTTTTTTGCATCGTAGTTTGGCCGTTTGAAAAGGCTGCGACGACCTTGTTTCACAGACTTTGTTTCACAGACCTTGTTTCACAGACTTTGTTTCACAGAGGCAGAAATATTTATTTCTCTTTTGCTACTCAGCATTACGTGTCATGACATGAATTCCGTTAATATGACTTTTTATCATAGTTTTATAGAATTTGAAGTTAGTCTTCACAATGTTGGCTTTTTTTCTCTTCTTACATAAAAAACCGTTTTTAAAATCATGGGGATATGAAGATTATTGCTCGTGGTCATTTGCTATATGAAATATCTCCAGTCCACTCATGTCAGTTTTTTACCTGTTCATTATTATAAACTTAATTTATCCCGTGCTGTTATAATTAGGACGTTGGAAACATCAGACTCTTACTATTCAGTCATGTTTGTTTCTTGTAAAAAAAAATTATATCTGCATCAAAACAATGCTAGAATATAGTTTTATAACATCACATCAATGTGCATAATATTTTGGTTCATTTTTACTCCATGATGTTAAAAACGGCTTTTTATGTAAAAAGAAGAAAGCCAGCATTGTCAAGACTAACTTAAAATTTTACAAAACTACGATAAAAAAACTATTAACAGAATTCATGTCATGTCAAGTAATACTGAATACAAAAGAGAAACAAATAGTAATTAGGACTGATTCCGAAATATGAGCCGTTAAGAGCCACCCGACAACAGAAAAACATTGTCGTCAAATGAAACTTGTTATTGATCATAAGGAAGGAGAGACGGGTTTAAAACCAGTTCTTTCCCCGTAGGATGTGTAACTTGAGTGGAAAAACCTGGCGCTTCTTCGGTCGCAGTGGTTTTTATGACATCAGTTCGTCAGCATGATCAACCGCAACAGAGCCGCAGCGGTATTTAATGTTTCCATTAGCGACCGCATTTCAAGACGACGCGATTTCTGGTTGACGACATGTTAGAGATATCCAACAGACGGTATTCTTGAACGGAAATGGATCTCAGTAGTGACTCGTACACGCACCATTTGAAAAACTTATGTGGTACACTGTAAGCATGACTTAAGGTTCTTTGCAGACTGCCTTCGGCCCTTAGCTGCAACCGCTTTCGTTCCTTTTACTGTGCCTCCTTTCATATTCTCCTTCTACCACCTTACTCTCCACCCTCTCCTAACAACTGATTCAAAGTGCAACTGCGAAGTTTTCCTCCCGCTACGCATTTCGAACCTTTTACCGTCAGTTTCCGTTTCAGCGCTGAATGACGTCATAGATCCCAGTGCTTGGCCTTTGGCCTAAATTCTAAATGTAATTCTGTTCAGTACACGTGAATCGCCTACAAGAGGAAATAACTTTAAATAACTGGAATTCCTGAAAACGGCTTCCAACAATGGAGCACACGCTCTGAAATACCTACTATGAGATTCAGGGCCTCTGTAACACGGTTTTTTCGCAATAACTTTTTATCTATGCATTTCATAAATATAACGCTTATTCAGAATACATATTATATCAACACATAAATTTTGAGTGTATTCTGCACTACGTAGGTTGAATAAATTTGGTACTTATAATGTAAAAGTGACATTTTTTGAAGACGGGCCAACTTACTCAGAGATAAGGTTTCGAACGCACTCGTTACGTAACTTATGACATCATTTCTTCCCTGTTTCTCGATGGATGATTGGCTATACGTAACGAAGGCTAAACCTCTGGCAACAATGACATACAAATTTAAATACAAGCAAAGCAGTACACCTTTATGAACTCTGGAACCTCCCCACTGATAATTGCCATAATGAACAAACCAACAAAATATGTTAATAAATACAAAAACACTTCGATTATTAGTCTAATTCCCAAAATAAGTTTCCAAAGAAATTACAGTCTACTTTATAGGTCACGATCAGATTGACAAGATGTAGGGAATAGTTGGTAATTACCAAAAACATAGTAGACAAGTTTGATTTGATAACTGTTATATCCTATGTCAAGCAATTTTATTTATTGGCTATCTACCTATTTACTGAAAAAAAATAGCCGGTACCGTATATTGGCTTTAAACCTTCACCAATAATTATCGTCAGAATGGTGACTTCATGAGGCTCCACCCACTTTCGCCTCGTTATAATTCAGGATAACACTGAAGGCTACCATGGGCATTGTTGGATTAGAAAATTTAACTTCTGGCTATAAAAACTAATTTCTCGAGTACGTTTAATTCATGTATATTACTGCTATACAGTTGCGGCACTACTGCTACAGTAGTATTACTACGCTAGCACTGATACCCCATCCACATCTATGTATCGTTCCGCCATTCATAAAGTCTTTGGGTTTCAGAGCCGATGGCATTTCTGTCTGGTGGATGGGCGGGGCAACATTTAGTCAAGAGGTGTTTGTTTACCTTGCTTATGTAATGAATGTTTTTCGACTCTTGGCTCGTAATCATTGGCCGTGGCGTCGGCTAGTTCATTTTTACTCTATAAAAATCAAAACCATCGGGTTTAGGTTATTGATAATGCTGACAAAATTTGTGTGGTTGTAAAATATACATATGTCAACTTTCAGCTACATCCGATGCTTTGACAAGGAGCAAAGTCCAAAAAACCGTGTTACAGAGACCCTGAATCTCATAGTAAATAGGTAGAAAATTGTAGCAGACTTGCATTTACTCTCTTAGACCCACCAAAAAACGTTATGCAGGTATACTTGCTGACAAAAACCGGGCGGCACGCTTACAGCTCTACTACTAGTAAATGACAATTACAATGTTACAGATGGGCTACTAATTGTTTGGATTATTTGCATTATATAAGCGTAAATAACATGAAAATTAATTTTACTATTATTAGATATAAATCTAGATGTTACATTGTACTATAACCGATTTTGACATCATTCAACGTTGCCTTAATCTTTTGGTTATTTTAGAGATAGCTAAAACAATTTGAGTACTCAGAAGTATCAGTATAACATCAGATAGTGTGATAAATAGTGAAATTTTAAATGTATTATGGACAGACAAACAATTATAGATTTCAGTTAAGTTAGACTCATGTATATGTCATTTATTGGTTATCTTTCCTTGCATAGATATGAGCAACTTGGATTTTGTTTTTTACCCATGCACAATGAACCAATCCATGACTGCTGGAGTCCCAAGCAGGCATAAGCTACTTGTAATATTATAAGCCAAAATACTCGCTTGGAAGACACCCGTATTTGCTTGTTTCGCGTACTCTTGCCACATCCCAGTTCTTGTTACTCTCGACATGGTTCGGAAGCCACGTAAAGCCGCCGGTCCCGTTGCTGAAAAACCACTGGTTCCATGCAACGTAAAAACACCATAGACAAACAAACAGTTATTGTGACTCTCGAAGTGGTTCGGAAGCCACGTAAAGCCGTCGGTCCCGTTGCTGAATAACCACTGGTTCCATGCAACGTAAAAACACCATACAAACAAACAAACAGTTCTTGTGACTGAACACTGCAATAAAAAATGCATCACAGTCGGTTTTACTTATGGTGACATTGTAAAATACACTGTTATTTTAGTATTCTTTTTCTCTTCAGCGTAATCCCCAGACAAGGACTTTGTGGTTAATGGGTCTTTTCCAGGTGTTTCGAACACTCATTGAACGGCTTATTATGAAATTGGTTTTGGCAGATGTTTTACAAACGGATACCCTTCAGGACCCCAACCCTCACTGTTATTTCGGTCTCAGGAAAAGTCAAAAGCATAAACACTGCTAAGAATAGTAATACAAAACTAAACAAAAAGTTAGGGGGCAAGTCTGTTCCCCGAGGACAATTTCCTCTGCACACATCCGTCATTGTATGCAAAACATAATCTCCCGAGGCCTCTTCTTCTCAGCCTGATCCCTAATTGTGGTCGCTGTTTTTAACGAGCCTTCTCCAAGCGGTTCATTTCACAATTCCAACCCTCCTTAAAATACAGTTAGTCACAGTTGCAAATGGAATTTTACCCTTTGTAATCAAATTTCTTATTGCCCGTTAAAGACGTGGTGCTTTCTAATCCAAAGAAACCATGCAAAGACCCATTACAGATCTGTCTCCCGTATGCTTAAAGCCAGAGCAGTTGACGGGATCATTCAGGTTGCTTTTCCTGATTAGACTGAAATCCGCATTTCTCTTGGCAGTGATGTTGTGTTGGAAATAACTCAGAAATTTTACTTTATCATAGATTTGTGTAGTATGAACCAATCTCAAGAGGCCGTTAGAGCTATTTCACAATGGTGCAATCCAAGCATCACAAGAAACTTGTCTTCTTCAGTCAAGGTCCGTTAAATGTCTGTGCGGTAACAAAAAAGTGGTAAGTTCACTGCAGGACTTATATTAATTGTATATGTTGAAATATCCCATAATTTTTCCTACAAGCTGCACTCCTAGTTGAGTCATTCCTGTTGGAGCTCCTTTTTCTGGAATTACACCTAATCATTAAGTATAGTTCGAGGATTACATAATTGGCAGTGTATATTTTCTATCTCTCTTTCATGTTGCACTGAATGCACCGCTGTCATCCATGCTTTTTCATTCTCTTTCATGTTAAAGAAACCTATGAACATTAGTTTTAAACATTCAATTAATGAATTCTAATAAAATCTCTACCAAGCGAAGATACAGCTACGCTTAACGAGGGCAGGATGGATCCACCACTTGAGTTTGATTCTTGCACTCGGAAGCAGATCTCAAAAGGTTGTCGGTCCAACCGGTGATTATATTTGGCATTGGAAAAAAAACTTATGCAAATTATTAGACCAAGCAATTTGTATGAGCACTGAGGCATTCTTGACCTCATATGACTTTCAGAGCTTATGCAAAACATCCCATGACCTTTCCAGGATTTGCTAATGCCTGCATTACTTGCCTTCTATGGAAAACCTTACCGGAAGACTAGATTCGCCAAGTCACCCTCAGTACATCTCGCTTTTTTGGTGGCAGTGGCCTTTATTTTTGCGACAGGTTATTCTGTCTATGTTTAGCTCAGTAAATCGTATTTCATTCTCCGGTAGGCTTGTTCTAGGGATTTTGCATTTAACTACACCATAGCACTATCAAAAATTAAAAGACAGATTTAAAATGTTACGTATTGCATCATTAAAGGATAAATATTTTAAAGATATTTGTTAGAATAAAACGGTTTATTTTATTTTATTTCTATTTTTTTATTATTTTTACTTATTTTATTTTTAAGCCGTTTTTCTCTATGTGGATAAACTCGTATAGAATCAATATTTCCACAAAGGTTCTCCCTGAGAATTACTTCTTTCTGGGAAATCTTTGCCACTACGACAATCACCATAAATATGATTTCATCTTATCATCAGTCTTTTTGCCTTATCCTGATTTCCTTCAGTAATTAGCTTTCTAAAATGAATTTAGATGCCTTCGTGTCTCACTTATAGTGCTTTTGAAAAAAACAATTAAATCGTTTACTATCTATAAATTTCGAGTATGCACGACTAACAGAATAAAGGAAATACTAAAAGTAGACTATTTTTTTATGATGATACTAGTATTACCGTGAGGGCAAAGTTTTTCCAGAAAGATAAAACTCTCGGGAAGGACCTTTGTGGAAATATCGATTCTATACAAGTTTCTCCAGAGAAAAACCCCCAAAATGAAGTTTATCCAGAGTGATCGCCTCATCAAAATGAACAGTTGGTTTGTACCAATTTTTCTTTATATTTTTCCTGTCATTGATGTAATACCTAACATTTTTCTACGGTATGGTTTCAAGGTTAATGATAGTGCTATGGTGTACGTAGTTAATAACGTCAAAATTTCGACAGTTACTTAATCATTCATCGAAAATGAAAAAAAAATGCATTATGCTTTGTATATAGAGGACGCATTGGTTTCAAATATATACTACATAAGTGTCTGAGAATTCTACACGAAGCAAGTACTATATTTCCTTGCATATTTCAACAAAGCAATCGGTTGCGAGCCAAAGTGGCTCCGGGTAGAAATCTCCTTCCCTCGCGAACGCCATCAACAGCATGCAAATCGCTAGCAATAATTTGCCAACGCGACTAAAAATACAAGTTCCTACGAGCATCCCGAAGTCTCCAATTACTGAACTTAATTGATTTTCGATGCTTTATAATCCCCGGGATGGGTCCTAACGTACGCGTGTAGCCCAAGGGCTCCAGGGCTTCCATCAGTGTGCAAATTGGCGCTTAGCGGAGAGGCTCCGCCATCCCTCGTAGCCTGATTGCAACCCTAGACCTAATGCCAGGTTATTCATATTAGCGAAACGTCGAAAGTTACAGTAAATGAAGATTAATGGCAAGTTAGTTTCTGAGCAACACGAATATGGACCCTGAAAATGGGTTTTAGCGTCTTTCAGCATTGCCCCTTCTATTTATTTTTTTTTTCATCGTAATTTTTTTCAAGTTGTGGCCTCTGCCCGTAAATTGTTGGTGAGACCGAATTTTTCTTTATCCTTACATGATAGAAGACGCCAATTTCAATACAGGTTGTGATTAATCTTACAAGTTTGGTATCAGGTGCGGTTTTCCAGCAGTCTAACTATTTATCTACCTATCTGTGTGTTATAAAATACACAGCACACATGTTTAATATATGCATATATTAAAATATATATATATATATATATATATATTATTATATATTATATATATATATAATATACGTGTATTCATTATTTTTATGTACGTATATATATTTATACTGCACATATATATTGGAAATTACCTACCTATCTGTATGTTATAAACAAATACACACGCACACGCACATTTTATATATGTATATATACATACATATATATCTATATATACATGAATTCATTTATATCAAAATGCGTATTTATATTCATATATACACATATAAGTATATTGAAATTAAACTTAAAAACATCATAATAAAGGCCCTCGCTCACGTCTTTTAATGCACACACACACACACACACACACACACACACACATATATATATATATATATATATATATATATATATATATATATATATATATATATATATATATATATATTATTTTAATCGTGTTCCACAAAGGAAAACGAAAAAAAGTTTTTATTAGAAAATGCCCAACCGTTTCATCCTCCAATGGACCTCTTAATGAAAGACAAAGTTTACAATGTACGTAGCTAAGAGAGCCTAAAATCTTAAACATATGGAATACCGTTATCAAAAACTAGCAGTTTGAGCTACAAACCCTTCAGGAGTAAAACCATAAAACAAGAATGGTAGTTGAACAAATGAAAAATACCAAAATGCCAAAAGAGGCAATACGTCCATTTGAACCAGCATAACACAAAGTACATATAACAAGCGTATATTATGATATACGCTAGTTAATATGTACTTAGTGATATTTTTTGTATTTTTCATTTGTTCAACTACTATTCATGTTTTATTGTTATTGTTATTTTACTGCTGAATGGTTCGTAGCTCAAACTGCTAGTTTTTGGTAACAGTATTCCATATGTTTCAGATTTGAGACCTTTATTGAGACCTTAATAAACGCTCCAAGAAGAGGTCCGGTGGAGGACGAAACTGTTGGGCATTTTCTAAGTAAAACTTTATTTTTCTATGTGGAATACAATTGAATTAACATATCTTTGTGCCTAAGAGGATCACATGTACTATTTATAGTTTATATATGTATATATATGTGTGTATATATATGCTGGTTCTTTTAGCAGATACGTATGTAAGTGTAATAACCAAAATGCCCTCTTAACTTCTCAAACTCTCCACACTTTTGTTGTCACTACATAGCAAGATTGTCAACAGTCCGACCTTCCGTGCGTCAGAACTAATTCCACTAACCTGTAATCGTACACAAGGAAAAACATGGGGTGAGAGAGAGAGAGAAATCGTGGTAATAAGAAGTTGTTACATATGATATTTGAGCCGTAATAGCACGATGCAACTTGACCTTCATATGACAGACAATGCAACGTAATGCAAATGGAACGTAATATAAACTCAAATGCAAGTTACTTTTGTTCAGATTTTTTGTATCCGGATAAAAGGTTCCCTGACTGAATGTTGTATAGAATACTGCCAGTTGTTGAAAACTTGACAACATTAGAAAATAAATGAAGCCAGTGGCATTATCAGTCATGAAGAGCGTTTATGAAGACGGCGAATGATACTGACCTAAAATGGAAAACTGCATTATCTGCAAAAATACAAGACTGTAAGGAAAGTTTTCCCTTCCCTTACCAATGATTTTGCAGATACTGCAAATGGGACCCCCTCAATACTTGTGGAACGCATTAAAGAATGGTTCTGAAACTGGAGTAACTTGTGTATTAGTGTTTCAGGTGGCATATCTCAATCTCGAAAATTCTGCAGATACTGCAGTTTTCCATTTTAGGGCAGTACAGTTTCTTTGTAATGAGAACGTTAAACAGCAAACTGGTTTGTGCTGAAGACGTTTTAGCCTGCGTAGTTGTTCTCTGCAGAAATACGACGTTACCAAAATGATCAACACAGAAAATGAGGCTATTATCTCAGTCAGTAGGTACGTTGAAGCACAGAGAAAATGAGTTCTCTTGATGGACCACGCCAGTAAATACATTTCGAGAGATTTCCTTATCTTATATTGGTTTATTTATTTATTTATTTTTATTTTACGAAAGTGGAAACATTAACTCTACGCTATATTCTCATACTCTATCGGCTTTGTAGAGCCACTCAGATGGGCACGGCTTCATTGATTATTTGAAGATGAATTTGCTAACTATTCATTATTGGACTGTTGTTTGAAGAAAAAAGAAGGCGAGCCCTATTCTGATATAAAGATTGCCAAACGGTATAACCAGAAATCTATACAGCAAAAAATCTCTTATTTTACGTTATATTCTCATATTCTATCTTCCTGTGATATTAACAACACTCTGACCGTTCGAAAGGCTTGCCCAAATCTAGACCCTTATAACGATCAGAAAGTGTTGGTAATATCACAGGATTTTTTTTTTTTTTTTTTATGGTCTTTTCAATTCTTCTTATTATTCTCTTCTCATCGGGGTTGATATTTGCTAATAATATGAAGGTCACAAAATGAAAGAATTCAAGTGAGATACAGACGAACGAAAAGGGATGGGAGAATCAATTGAGGAAAATGAAGTGAAGTTGCGAATGGGACCAAAACAATCCTATAAGATTGAAATTGTCTATATGAAAATAGAATAAAAATTGCAAAAGACTGTGGCTGAAGTACTGAGAAAAATCACGGACTATTAAATCGTATAACAACCAGAGTTAAGGAAGAATATCTGAACGGAATACGAGCTGGTAACCCTGAAATGACTGAAATCCGTAGGGACTAGTGGTGATTACGTTTTGTTTTCAGTAGTTAAGTAAGTTAAAGACTGAACGTAAGAACTTACAACAAATAAAAGAGATGACCCTGAAGAGAGCTGAAGCTGTGCAACTGGTACAAGGGCCAAACGAAAGTATCTAAGCTCAGGTAAGAAGCCAAGAGTGAAAGGTAGAGAAAAGTTCAATCTCCCTAAGCGAAATTTAGGCAATGGAGCCAGTGGCGGGCTGGCTCAATGGGATCCTACCCGGAAATTCCATGGTCGGTCCAATTTTTTTTTTCCTTTTTTTTTACGAAAGATACCATCAAATCCGTCTTTGGCGAACCGTGTTTTTTTTTTCCTCCTTTATATCTTTTTAAATGTTGTTTACATGTGTTTTAATATTGCTGTTAAGACGAATGGTTGCTCTGTTGAGGTTTTCATGCTTAAGTAGCTGACATTCACACTGAAACTACTCGGCGTTTGTTGTGAAGGCAGTAATAGTCTCAAACTTTAGGCTCACAAACCGGTGTATAATCTTGACCTATTTTGGCAGAAAAACCTGTAATGTTTCTAAACGTAATGTTAACATGAATTGTTATATTCTGAAATGTATACACTGTAAGATTAGAATTTAAATTCCAGTTAATCAGAGAGGAAGACGGAGCATAAACATGGGTGATTTGAGAGATCGTTATTTCAGTTTCTTTTTTTCTGATCTTGGGAAACATGTAAGGAACACCCATGCTGGTGTCACCGGCGACTGAACGAATAATTTTACATTCAGTCTTTTAAAATGAAAAATTGCCATCAATGTCCAAGTGGTTCTCGACAAGACAGCCATCAGACAAGCTACGTCTCAAGGATTATTATTATTATTATTATTTGAAGGTAGGAGACCCTCTCTTAAACATGTTTTGTTAAAGATGATGGCAGCATCAGTGGAATTGATTTTATATATGGTCTTTTCAGTTCTTCTTATTATTCTCTTCTCATCGGGGTTGATATTTGCTAATAGCTGGCCGATGTTCATATCTTGGTTAAAGAAATGTTTTCTAAAAATACTAATTTATTGATATGATAACAAAAGTGGTTAACAAATCTTAGTCCAAGGGCGTAACGGAATTCCAACGTTTCCAACCGTATCATCGGTTCATTTTCGAGGAAAGGTGCTCTGTCTGATGGGCGCTGCGTTTTCATTGGCTGAACAGAGGATTAACTCCCTGAGTCAAGCCGTCTTGCAGAGGTGGAAGCTCGCACTGCTCTTCGCGTGCGGACGCTGGAGACTGGGAGCGTAGTATTGGGCAAGGTCTAAAGAATCTTTAGACCTTGGTATTGGGCAGGGGCACCTGATTGGTCCGTTCGATCGGCTCTACAAGGGAGTATTTCACAAGAAATACAGAGGACGAACGAGCCCTTCGTAACATCATCGAAAGGAACGTCTCCCCCACGGACCCTGCGAAAAAAGTTAAATTGATCATTTACTATAAAAGCAAGAAGACCAGTGGCCTGATTATGAAAAACAACCCAGCCCCTGTGATGCAAGACCCTCTCAAGAAGACTAACGTTGTCTACCAATACAAATGCCCTGTCCGGAAATGCCCCGGCGCCTACATTGGCATGACAACGATGCGATTTTCCAAGAGGACCAATCAGGTGCCCCTGCCCAATACTACGCTCCCAGTCTCCAGCGTCCGCACGCGAAGAGCAGTGCAAGCTTCCACCTCTGCAAGACGGCTTGATTCAGGGACTTAATCCTTTGTTCAGCCAATGAAAACGCAACGCCCATCAGACAGAGCACCTGGGACACAATAAATACCGCCGAACGACCCCATTCCATCCACTTATCTACGGGCTGCTCTATGAGCAAGAGCTCGTGCTGGCATAAAGCCAGCTAAATCTTCAACAACAAACAACAACCCATTCCAATCCGGTCACGCTCACCTTTCCTCGAAAATGAACCGATGATACGGTTGGAAACGTTGGAATTCCGTTACGCCCTTAGACTAAGATTTGTTAACCACTTTTGTTATCATATCAATAAATTAGTATTTTTAGAAAACATTTCTTTAACCAAGATATGAACATCGGCCAGCCATTAGCAAATATCAGCCCTGATGAGAAGAGAATAATAAGAAGAATTGAAAAGACCATATATAAAATCAATTCCACTGATCCTGCCATCACTTAACAAAACATATTATTATTATTATTATTATTATTGGGCACAGTTTTCCGTGTCGAGAGTTGATTGTTTTTAATAAATATTGATAGCACAAGGTTCGAAAGCTATTAAAATTTATGAAAGACCATCAACTCTCTCATGCTATATTATCATGGACCTGTAACCATTATTATCATTATTATTATTATTATTATTAAGATAGTTTAACCAGACCACTATTAGCTCTCATAGGGCTGGTCCGAAGGATTTGTATGAAATACCAGGTCTAGGCCAGAGTCCCAGAATGAAATGGAAAACTGCACAAAGGCATATGTTCTCATACTGGAACACTCACACACGCATACACAATAGATACATTTACTCATGGTTCCATATATACACACGAAACAGTTATAATAAAATGCAGAATCAGTTACGTAACATTTCACTTTTTTTTGGCTTTAAAGTTCATTAAATGCTTTGAGGGTTTTCTTATTTGATTATTTACTTATTTTTATATTTTATTAATTAAATCATAGTTCCTCACTAACATCAAAATTGGAATTACTGAAAATGTTTAGACATTTTAGTTGTGAATGGAAAACTTGAGAATCCGAGAGTTTACGTTCAGTGCGATAAAATGAGCAACGGGAAACTGTTACGCTAAAGAGCATCAAACAGGGTGTACTCACTGAAACTTTTCTGGAGGACGATACTCCTTTCGTTATCAAAATATTGTTAACAACGCCTACCTTTCCATTATTATTTTGATTTGAAAAGGAAATTCAAATTATGCTCTTTGTATTACTCAGATTTGTTATTTCACGACTGAGAATTTAATTTATGGTATAATGAAAATGCAATTTCATAGTGTCTTTGTTTGTTTGTATGGTGTGTTTACGTTGCATAGAACCAGTGGTTATTCAGCAACGGGGACCAACGGCCTTACGTGACTTCCGAACCACGTCGAGAGTGAACTTCTGTCACCAGAAATACACATCTCTCACTCCTCAATGGAATGCCAGAGAATTGAACTCGCGGCCACCGAGATGGCACGCCAACACCATACCGACCACGCCACTGAGGCGCTCATAGTGTTACGTGACGATTAGCATAGACGAATACAATTCTAAAGATGTAATTTTTTTTATTTGAAACCCTTGCTTTTATTTTATCTTTGACAAAGTTTTAGGATTAGGTGGCTTTTCACATTTCTCCCGGCAGAAATTTGAGGCCAGGGCAGCCACTGAAAATAAATCTTACTTTTCTAAGTGATAATCCTAATGTCTATCATAGATCAGATTAAACAAGGAGGAGAGGAAGAGATGAATAGGTAAGACAGGTTCGAAAAATGAATTCAGTTTAGATCATTCAGAGGGAAATGTGCCTTAGTATCCTGAATATGGTTTACAATGCAGAGTACACATCTTCCACAAAATTTGAACTGGGAGCTTATATATTTCATTTTTAAACTTGTTGAAATGCTGTATTTTCTTACCATTCGTAAGGTTTGATAGTCAGGAATTAATGGCCATTTGTGCGATGCACTGTTCTTATCGGTAGCACATGCTATATTACATGCTTCTCTACCCGTAGGGAAGCCTTAGTTAATAATGTGTAATCAGCATTCAATACATCGGTCGTAAATACACAGTAAGGAAATTGGCTTTTTTTTTTTTTTTTTTTTTTTTTTAATGAAGAGACTAGTTTCGCCGAGTTTCTGTGCCCTATTTCTGTATTCATTCTTCTCGCTTTTTCTCTTCTAATCCACTTTCCTGTGGGGCTTATTTCTATTGTATTTCTGCCTCTATTATGCTTCTACTCTTTTCTAGTCAATCAAACAATATTTGCATCGTTTTTCGAATTTCACAAAATCTCTTATCACTGTAAAGGAAACGCAAATGATTTCATTAATATTTTGAAAACGGCGCGAGGATCCGGCCAAGAACAGGCATTACCTCCTCATTATCCTTCAGTCCTCTTATAAATTAAAATTCTAGTTACCATTACCGCGTCCAGTGTCTCGCATTTAGGTGGTTAACCTTCGTTGTCATTCGAGGAAAGAGATAAATCAAAGAGCAGTGACTCATTAAAAATCCAGTTCTTACTTGTTTTTCTGTATTCGCGGAATATCAGACAGTGGAAAGGAACAGAATTTTTATTTTCATGTTTCTTTTTTAGACACCTCGCTTGCCGATCGTTGTATAAGTTAAGTATATTTTAGTTTAACCAGACTACTGAGCTGATTAACAGCTCTCCTAGGGCTGGCCCGAAGGATTAGATATTTTTACGTGGTTAGGAACCAATTGGTCACCTAGCAACCAAGAGCAACGGGACCTACAGCTTGTTGTGGGATCTGAACCACACTTATTCGAGAAATTTATTTCTATCCCCAGAAATAAATTCCTCTGATTCCTTCGGCAAGCGTGAGCTAATCGATATTTCATGTCTGGGGCTCAGGACCATATTTCTTACAGTTGGTGGAGGGGTAAAAAAAAATAAACAGATTCCTACACGACATAACGACAAGGGCTCAAATCAAATATTTACTTTTCCTGAGGTTATATGCTCTAAAAAAAAAAAAAAAAAAAAAAAAAAAAGCTAAAGGAGAGCAGAATGTTAATGCGATTAATGCTTAATGAAGGCTATTTAGATTCTTGGCCAAACCACATACGAATGCCAGCATCAGACTTTAAAATATTTTAAAAAGAATTATGTCTAATGACGTAATTCCTAAACATCGAATATGGCTGATATCTTCTTTAGCCAAAAAAACGCGGAAAGTGCTAAACTTCGTAAATACACATTGAGAAAAAGGAGTTCTAATTTGCTGCCTGTTCTCTCTCTCTCTCTCTCTCTCTCTCTCTCTCTCGAGGGAAGTCCCCGACATTCCAAAATCTACGGTCTCCCTTTTGCGGTACCAAAGATGTACGAAGATAGAGTCAACCCCTTTTCGAATGCAATTCGTAACCTTCTCGCTTCAAGAATCGCTACACAATTTTCCTCTCATTAGAATGAATCCCTTATCTGCAACGACCCAAGGACACGCAACTTAACGTCAGGAATGAAAGGGTGGATACCCTAATGGATGGGGAGCACGGAATGCACAGTTTTTTTGTTTTTTTTCATCGCATCATAACTATCTTCCAAGTCGATAATTAGCCATACTCCTTCGACATCTACAAGGTAGCTTTACATTTCCTAGACATAAGCAGAACGATGTTCAAACGAGGATTTCCACACGTATTTCGTTCGTCTTTACAGAGTGTGCATATACTATGTGAGTATATAGTATATAGTATATATATATATATATATATTATATATATATATATATATATATATATATATATATATCTAATATATATATATATATTATATATATATATATATATATATATAGTGATATATATATATAATATATATATAATAATAATAGTAATATATATATATATATATATATATAATATATATATATATATATATATATTAGATATATATATATATTATATCTATATATATATATATATATATATATATATAATATATATATATATGATATATATATATATATATATATATTATGTAATGTATATATATATGTGTGTGTGTATACGTATATATGTAAATATATATATATATATATATCATATATATATGTATATATGTATTTGTCTGTATATATGTATATGTAACTATATAGATATTATACATATATGTATATTTAATATATATTTAGTATATGTAGGCATGTTAGCTACACAACAATATTGTAAAAGCTGAATAAAACAGTCTAGGCAAAAGCAGAACAACTTAAAAGAAAGGGTAAATCTGACAAGTATTTTATGAGAAACAAGAAATTGTAGTAAGACGAGAGAATTAAATGTAGACAGCGGCTGTTTACTAGCATAGGGATCTTAGGTTGCAACACATGTAATGGCATGCTGTTTGAAGATAATGCAGCCCAGAGAATAGAGAGCACTTAAGGTGTTCTATATGCAAAGCACAGAAGCGATGGAGGTCTGGATGAAGCAAGGGTAGAAGCGATTAAGGCAGATTACATACCCCAGTTGGAAGTGACCTTTGGGCATTTAAGGCAGAGAATTAAGAAGCTGAACAAGGTGCTGGAACACCAGAGTTTTTGGGAAGCCAACAAAAAGCTGCTTATCAGGCCTTCCGAGCAATGGGTGAAAGGAATAATTGTGTTTCATTGTTACAGATGAAAGGTGATAAAAGTGACAAAATGGGCTTTGTCTCAGAGAACATAGTGGGCAGCAGCAGATTGGCGAAATGAAGGGAAATTGGAGGCTCTGAGAGAAGAAAGTAGAATAAACGATAGAAGGATTGACAAAAGAAGAGCGATGCAAGTCTAGACAAAGAAAGGGGCGTAGGAATCGAGGATTTATTATGAAACGTGTTTTGAAGACTTTCGACTTTGGTGGAAGATGATTGGATTAAATTGACAGATTTATCCTCACAGGGTACACTGTAGGTATTACTTAGGGGTCCATGCAGCGTCCCTTTAGTCCCTGCCTGGAACTCTTTTCATTCCTTTTACTCTACCGCCATCCATATTCTCTTTCATCTATCATGTTACGCATCATCGCCTAACAATTACTTCATATTGCAAGTGCGGGGTCTTTCTTCTGTTACACCTTTCAAACCTACATACTCTCAGTTTCCTTTCCAGCATTGAATGACATCATAGGTCCCAGTGGTTGGCCTTTGGCCTGAACTCTATATTCCATTCCATTCCATTGATAGATTTATGAATGAAGTATCTCGTAGAAGGCAAGTTGTTGAAAGCAATGAGAAACTTTCACAATGCAAGCAAAGCTTATGGGAGATATTGTTGGTCGTTAGTAAACAGGTTCAACCTTTACAGAGACCAGGAAACACCACTGAGCACCCAGATGCAGCGAAATGAAATAAAATACGGTTCCTCGTAAAAGAAACAAACTCAAGGCTAACCTAAGTTCATTTTTGTGTTGCTCTGTGACTTAATTGACTTGATCAATTGTTGTTTAGCTGAAGATCAACCCAAGTCATCAAATTTTATGTCAAATATAATAAAATCTAGATCAGGGGAACCTCTTGGTACGTTGTTACTGCCGATAAATTGATGCTCAAAGTTTTTTTTATTGATTTTCATGTAAATTTCCCAATAAGCAAAGAGATCAGTAGAGAAAATTCTAAAATGATGAAATAAAGATGATTTAATCATATGATTCCTTATATATGTATATGTATTAGATATATATATATATATATATATATATATATATGTATATATATATATTATACATATATATATGTGTGTGTATGTATGTATGTATATAATATATTTATATATTTAATATATATACATATATATATGTAAAAAGGAGGAATGTACAGATCCATCATATTTAACTTCCCATGGAGACAGAGTCCGAGCGACAGCTTAAGAAAGCTGATAACTCTTATCTGGGATGGTGTGACACTAAGATGCTTACGAAGCAGGTCAATGGTCGTCCTGTAGGTATGTGAGTTCAAGAAGGTGACTTTGAAACCAGGTGAAAGTGGTTTCTGGGTGTGGACGAAGAGTGTGAATTCATGTGTATGTGTACGAGCTATGTCCGTTCTTAACGGAAGGTAATTAGGCAGAAGGATGGAGACAACTACGGGGAGAAAAGGCAAGATGCCGGGATAGCTCTGCGAAAGTTATATTTGTTTCAGTGTGTGATATTCCAAGCTGCAATGGGCGGATCTAGTGGAGGGGACTAAGTGTCCTAGTGGAGGGGACTAAGTGTCCTAGTGAGGGGACTGTGTTTTGGAGAGGAGATAATTGGCGTTTGACTATTACTGATTAAGACTATTATTTCACGGGAGGTTATCTAAGTTAATTGAACTGTGAGTTATCATTCTATTATTTATCCTGTAAGAATCTGAATTATTCAATTAGCACTTTGCTTTGAATAAACGTATATATTTGTAGCTCCGACTCTGATTTGATGACCTGATGGATGAGAGAGAGAGAGAGAGAGAGAGAGAGAGAGAGAGAGAGAGAGAGAGAGAGGGCTATTGTCAGGGTCTGAGGGAGAGAGAGAGAGAGAGAGAGAAAGTGTTACCAGACTTAGTTCGCCTTCCGCTCTTGGCTAAACGCTTACCAAATATGAGAATAACAGGGGCGATGCTCCCGTTGTTTAGAGTGGTGGCAGCAGTGGTCGAACGAAAAAGCCTTTTGTGAGATTGGTATCAGCTATAAAATGCCGTTTTCAGAGTGTCTGATTGTGGGAATGTGTTATATTTCAGTTAATAACTTATGGGGGTTAAGGTGTGTCCATCCGTTAACGGTGGTACTGAGCAAAGACAATTCTACTAGGGTCATCAAATTCGCCCGTCGCGAGGTGCCCGCTGAGATGAGGACTCAGTCTGGCTTGTGTGTGTGAATGATCGGCGAGTGCGTTGTGCCGACGAGATTCGCGTGTTTGTAATTGCACAGATTCCGGGGTTTTCTTTCATTGTGAAGGAGTAAGTGTTACGGTGTGTTTTTTTTTTTTTTTTTTTTTTTTGAGGCTGGGGGGGCGGGGGTTTGAATCATTTTGTGAGTTATGGGATTGGTTTAGGATACCACATTTTTTCCCCATAGGAGTAGAAAGTGATGTGTTTCTTTATTGGCACATATTAGAAGAGATGCATTCGTCTTTGTTTTAATACATAGGTGCGTGTATGAATGGTTTTCATACATGCGAAACTGTTGCTTGAATTGCATTCTTTGCTTGGAGACGAAGAGCGCCCACTTGTTCTTACTCTGCTGAACCGACCAGAGGGGTATTGCAAGGGGAAGCGAGTAGTGGTCTGCCTCGGGGGGTACTCAAACACTGTTCAGGAGGGTGTTCTTTCAGAGGAGGGTGAAGCTCTTTTTTTAGTGGGGGGGTGAACTTCTTTTTTTTCTTTGTGTCGGGGCATTGGGGACGAGTTTGCCCTTGGATAAGGAATTTTCAATGCCAGAACGTCAGCTGATAACCACTGTGGAGATGATGTGAGATGCCCGTAGGGATTTTTTTTAGAAAGATTTTTTTTTTCTTTTTCTTGAGTGAAGAAAAAAGGAAATGAAGTTCATATATATTTGGTGTAAGTTTTCCTTATGCTTTGGAGAATGCTTTTACGCAATGTTAGAGAGAATTATTATTAATGGGGACACAGAGATTATTATTGTTTTTATAGAGATTTGATTGGTGTTGAGGAGATTACTTTAAAATGGTGCTGACTGCTGATGATTGCTGACTGATGTTGTCAGGTGGTGTCACCATTGGTGGTGAATGGGTGCCTTGTGTTGTATCTCGTGTTGTATCTGATGATACCGGTGAGTGGTGTTGATTTTTGGGTGTGGTAATGGTGGTGTATACTGGGGAAATGGCATTGAGTGGTGTTGATTTTTGGGTGTGGTAATGGTGGTGTATACTGGGGAAATGGCATTGAGTTTTGGGTGTGGCAATATTGGTGTATACTGGGGAATGGCAATATTAATGCCCTTACTTGAGATATTTGCAGGAGAATTATTACTGTGGAGAATTATTATTATTGTCATTATTGGAGATATTTTATGGGGGTTACTTAAGTAGAATTATCATTACTTGAGACTTATTTTACAGGAGATTTGAGATATTTCATGGGAGATTATTTAAAAATTATTACAGATAATTATATTATGGAGGATTATTACAATGAATTATGGGAGAAGTTTTGTGGTTAATTATTTACAGTTTCTATGACTTTGGAGAATGTGTCAGTGGTTCATGGGTGATGAATCTGGCTGAATTTTTGGTGAGTTTTGCTGAACTTCTGGTGAATTTTGTGCTGAATGTTCGGTGAATGGGCAAGCATTAACATTGGTGCCGTTGATTTTTCTTTTTTCCTTTTTTGGAAGTTAGCCATCGCTGACGTAAGTTTTTTTATCATGGGCGAGTTTGAATTTATTTTTCTCTCCAGTTTGTGAGAATTTTTTAATATCTCAGTTCGTGAGTCATTGTTCGGGAATGTGTTTATAATTTCAGCTGTTTGATGCTGCAGAGAGATTTATGGGAGAATTTTTGCATTTTTTTTAATGCATACGAAATGGCACTACATTTTTTTTTCTGGATATTTGTGTTCCAGAGTTGCGAAGTTGTGGGTTTCTTGCACAATACCTTTGTTGTATTTGTGACAATTTTGCCAGAGATAGGAAACTTGGTTAAGTTTCTAGTGGCCTATGCCGTAGTGCATATGGAGAAGTCTTTGCTTAGTCACTTTAGATTTGGAGTTCTGTTATAATGAGTTATGGCACATTAGTGATTTTTTCTAGAATTTTCTAAGCAATTTTATTTGCTGAGTTTTTGCCCTTTCTTAGCAGCTATGCTAAACAGAGAGTTTATAGTTCTTGGCTATAACATTGAGTTATTTTGGAGATATAACATATTTTTGAGACATAATATTTTGGCCATTTTGATATTTTTTTGTTTTGGGAGACATATTCCTTTTGGCCAGTGAAATTAATTTTATTTGGGCCGAATATCCACAGGTCTTGGCCATGGTGTGAGAGCTATGTTTAGTTCAATTATTTTGCAGCCATTTTTGTTGCAATAGAGACACATTTTTGAGGAAACATGGGGCAATATTTTTTGTATGTGCCAGCTGGATGCTTTGAGTGCATTTTTTTTGGAGATGGAGTTTCATTTTTGATTATCCTGCTTTGAGATGTAATCTTTTTTGGAGACTTGTTTTATTCCATGTGGAATTATTGCCGAAAAGAGGTGAATATTTTTTATTGCTGGATGGTGGTTTATCAACACATGGTTATTGGTGAAATAAGAGGGAATATGGTGTTGTGGTGTGGTTATTAATTAAATGGAGGAAATATTTTTATCACTGAGTGGTGTTATTATTGATATGGTGATTTTATTGTATATATATATACTATATATAATATAATGAATATATATTATTATATATTATATACATAATATAATATTATATATATATTAAATATTATATTATATATATAATTATATATATAGTGTATATATATATATATATTTATAAGGAGATGGCACTAATCTTTTGGGGTGACCTTTTTTTTTGTGGTTATGATTTTTTTTTCCTGGGAGTTTTTCGAGCCAAGAGAAGAATTCTGTGGTTCTTTTTTGTTTCGTGACTAATTGGAGGCGAGTGGCATTACTGCAATGTGGTCCTATAGAGATGTTGCATTTTTTTCACCAGTGAGTTATTTTTTGGTGGCATATAATTGCTGAATTGTGAGTTTTCCTTAGTTTTTTTATCTCGGATAGGTGATAATGTTTTATATAATTGGGCAGTATCATTTGTGAGTTATGTCTTTGAGACAATTTTTGAGCACCTTAGATATATCCTGGAGATAATTTTGAGAAATGTGCTTACATGATTTCAGTATAGAACCTTTTTTTTTTTGAGAATCATGGGTTTCTGAAGTTGTGAGTCTGACCAGACATTTTTATGCTGCAGTTCGAGCACACGTGTCCACAGGTGGATTTTTTTGCTGAGAATGCTGTGATGAGTCCGGTTGCTAACTCTTTTCCCTAGTGGTGATTGCTCAGAGTTTTTGCAATATCTGGAAATGTTGACCATGGCATTTCATGTAAATGCACGTGTAAGGGGTTGCTTTCCGGCCGTGTCCAATAGCTTGAAAAGTTGCGATGGCAAAATTCCGTAACTATACATATTGCATTTATGGGGAAAACGCGGGGTTATGTATATTATATACGTTGTGTGATGGGGAGACTTCACGTATTATTATTGCTGTTGTTATTATTTATTTATTTTTATTTTTTTCCTTTTCCTGCGAGAGAAGTAATAGGGGTTAAGCTTTAAATAGCATTTCTTTTTGGACGGGAGATGTAATTTGTTGGGCTTTGTGATTTACATAAGTGGGTGTTTTGAAATTAATTATGGGCAGTGAAGGGTTTTTCCTGTTAGACATTGGAGAGTTTTTACTGATTTTGTGGGTTGTTGAAATATCAGAGCTTGAGAGAACATTTTTCAGTGATGATTTTTGGGGCTGGGCTCGTTGCATGATTTTTTTTCTTGAGCTCATTACTTTTTTCTTTTTTTTTTCTTGTGAGAATTTGTGAGTTTGAAATGTGATGACAGAAGTCCGTGCAGTTACTGTGAGTTCTGGAGTGTGTGCTGGTGTGTGATATTGGTGAAGTTTTTTTTAATTGTTGGAGAATTGAGTTAGAGAACTTAATATTTTTCTTTGCGGGGCTTGTGATAATGACTTATGATTTAGTGGTTATATGGAGTTCCTTCACGAGTTGAAGTTAGAAATTAGTTCAGTGGTCATATTAATGGAGTTAATTGGGAGACGTTCAGTTAGTACTTTTGGGAATTTTTGAAGTCATTATTTGACAGAAGTATGTCTGGGGTTAGTTCTTTTTTGATTGACCGGTGACTTGAATGACATACTTAGATACACCATAATTGCCGTTCCCCGACGCTAGCAAGACGCCCACCAGCCGTTGCAGAGATGTTGCTGTCGTTTGCCTAATTACGAGAGTTTCTACGAGTCTACAGAGTTCTACAGCGCTTTTGGGTCTACAGAAGCCGTTGGATGTTTTCCACTGGGAGACGTTTCGCCTTCCTACAGCGTGTTACGAGTCTGTGCAAGCAGTTGCAGACATAGAGTTTATACACCCAATTGTTTTTGGAGATGAGGTGTGATAGGCATTACTTTGTTCTGCCAGAGACGTGCAGTTATTACTATATTTTGTGTTTAATGAGCCGGCCAATGTGTTTTTTTTTATATAAGAGCTATTTTATTTGGCCTGTGGCTAGGCTGGGGCTAGCCAGGATGGTGGCCGAGCTAATCTGTAAAAAGGAGAAATGTACAGATTCATCATATTTAACTTCCCATGGAGACAGAGTCCTAGCTACAGCTTAAGAAAGCTGATAACTCTTTTCTGGGATGGTGTGACATTAAGATGCTTACGAAGCAGGTCAATGGTCGTCCTGTAGGTATGTGAGTTCAAGAAGGTGACTTTGAAACTAGCTGAAAGTAGTTTCTGGGTGTGGATGAAGAGTGGGAATTCATGTGTACGTGTACGAGCTATGTCCGTTCTTAACTGAAGGTAATTAGGCAGAAGGATGGAGACAGCTACGGGGAGAAAAGGCAAGATGCCGGGATAGCTCTGCGAAAGTTATATTTGTTTCAGTGTGTGATATTCCAAGCTGCAATGGGCGGATCTAGTGGAGGGATCTAAGTGTCCTAGTGGAGGGGACTAAGTGTCCTAGTTAGGGGGCTGTGTTTTGGAGAGGAGATAATTGGTGTTTGACTATTATTGATTAAGACTATTATTTCACGGGGGGTTATCTAAGTTAATTGAACTGTGAGTTATCATTCTATTAATTATCCTATAAGAATCTGAATTATTCAATTAGCACTTTGCTTTGAATAAACATATATTTTTGTAGCTCCGACTCTGATTTGATGACCTGATGGAATGGAGAGAGAGAGAGAGAGAGAGAGAGAGAGAGAGAGAGAGAGAGAGAGAGAGAGAGAGAGAGGGCTATTGTCAGGGTCTGAGGGAGAGAGAGTGAGAGAGAGAGAGGGGAGAAAGTGTTACCAGACTTAGTTCACCTTCCGTTCTTGGCAAAACGCTTACCAAATATGAGAATAACAGGGGCGATGCTCCCGTTGTTTAGATATATACATATATATAAGTGTGTGTTTGTTTATCCACACTGACTTTTTTATGACCACAAACATCTAACCACAAATATCATTTAATATCCAGTTCACTATATCATGGGAATAATTTACTCCCAAGGGGAATTATAACTAATGAATGCTTCGTCCTTGGCAGGATTGGAACTGTTGCCTGGTTTAAAACCAACTAAAGAGAGTGACTTTTCCTCATCAGTTGTAATTACCGTTGGTTGTAAGTTATTCCCAAGGTATAGTGAGCTAGATATTAAACGAAGTTTGTAGCTGAAATATATAATACATATATATATATATATATATATATATATATATATATATGAAAAACTTGATCACGAAGTATATAAAACGTGATGCTATGTATAAATAAAGGTTTTTTTGCCACGAAGGAAAAAATGAAAAGCGAGATAGCCGAGTACTTTCGGTCCTATTATAGGACCGAAAGTACTCGGCTATCTGGGTTTTTCATTTTTTCCTTTGTGGCAAAGAAAACCTTTATTTATATATTTATATATATATATATATATATATATATATATATATATATATATATATCATTCGAGCTACAAATGTCCTTTAATATCTAATTCACTCTACCGCGGATTGATATAGTTTCATCATATATGTACTGAAGGGGAATTTTTAGTTGATAATAATTTCGTCCTCCTCATAGGATCGAACCACTGTCCAGTGGATGGGAACGAAATCAGGACGGACAGTGACATCACCGAGTCGGCTAACAGAGAGGCTATAAGTTTATATCGATTCCGACCTTACAAATCACTGTCGAACTCGGTGTTTTCGTAATTAGAATCTATATGGAACCCCCTCTACCATGTTAGCCAATTCGAACGTTTGACCCACGTAGCCTTGTTATGAATAATTATCACATCACCGTGATTCATATAAATCATTTGAGCCACAAATGTCCTTTAATATTTAATTCGCTCTACCTCGGAATTGATATATTTTCATATATGTACCGAAGGGGAAGGGGAATTTTTAGTTTGATAATAATTTTGTCCCCTCATGGGCCTCGAACCACTGTCCAGTGGACGGGAATGAAATCAGGATGGACAGTGACATTACCGAGTCAGCCAACAGAGAGGCTATAAGTTTATATCGATTCCAACCCTACAAATCACCGTTGAACTCGGTGTTTTCATAATTAGAATCGATATGAAACCCCCTCTACCATGTTAGCCAGTTCGAACGTTTGACCCACATAGCCTTTTTATGAATAATTATCACATCACCGTGATTCATATAAATCATTCGAGCTACAAATGTCCTTTAATATTTAATTCGCTCTACCTTGGAATTTATATATTTTCATATATGTACCGAAGGGGAATTTTTAGTTGATAATAATTTCGTCCCTTCATGGGATCGAACCACTGTCCAGTGGACAGGAACGAAATCAGGACGGACAGTGACGTTACCGCGTCGGCCAACAAAGAGGCTATAAGTTTATATCAATTCCGACCCTACAAATCACTGTTGAACTCGGTATTTTTCATAATTCGGAATCGATATGAAACCCCCTCTACCATGTTAGCCAGTTCGAACGTTGACCCACATAGCCTTGTATGAATATATCAATTCCGAGGTAGAGCAAATTAGATATTAAAGGACATTTGTAGCTCGAATGATTTATTTGAATCACGGTGATGTGATAATTATTCATAACAAGGCTACGTGGGTCAAACGTTCAAATTGGCTATCATGGTAGAGGGGTTTAAATCGATTCTAATTATGAAAACACAGAGTTCGACAGTGATTTTGTAAGGTCGGAATCGATATAAACTTATAGCTCTCTGTTGGCCGACTCGGTAATGTCACTGTGCGCCCTGATTTCGTTCCCGTCCACTGGACAGTGGTTCGATCCCATGAGGGGACGAAATTATTATTAACTAAAATTCCCCTTTCAGTAAAACCATATATGAAAATATATCAATTCCGAGGTTAGAGCGAATTAGATATTAAAGGACATTTGTAGCTCGAATGATTTATATGAATCACAGTGATGCGATAATTATTCATATATATATATATATATATATATATATATATATATATATATATATATATATATATATATATGTATTCCATTTCTTAACATGAAACCACTTTCCCTAGCGGAGTTCACTTCAAAGAGACAAAAAGTGCCTATTGTCAAATTCCTACTTGAAATGCTGAACGTCGATGAAGACCTCCACAACATTATTCGCTTTTTTTATATATAGATTTTTGTCATAATGCCAAGGATTGGGCAACTAAGACCATTCAGCGCTGAAATGGAAATTGACAATAAAAGGTTTGAAAGGTGTTACAGGAGGAAAACCTCGCAGTTGCACTGTGAAACAATTGTTAGGAGAGGGTGGACAGTAAGTTGGAAGAAAGAGAACATGAACGGAGGTACAGTAAAAGGAATGAAAGTAGTTGCAGCTAGGGGCCGAAGGGACGCTGCAAAGAACCTTAGTAATGCCTACATTGCACCGAATGAGGTGCACTGACGGCACTAACCCCCTACGGAGCATTAGCCGCTTCGTTCATCTACACAAAAGGCTTATCATCAGTACATCAAAACCTATTCATATAGAAACTCCACCACTCGCCTCCATCTAGAAAGCATTCTTTCGCCTCCTTGATGGTAAGACGCCATTTCTGGTGCCCTCTCTATATTATCTCCTTCCCCCTCCTCAGGTTTTTCATCCGAATTCAATATCCACACTTCGCTTTACTAGAAGAGAGTTGGATTAACAATCTGATGATACATTCCCATTTTGACTTCTATGGCTGCTCCTAGCTTTCCCCCAAATTCATGCACACGTTCAGTTATCTTCCTTGCACTATGGCACACCTTTCCTCTCATCTTACCTTAATTAAAATCCTACAGCATACCTTCCTTAGTACATTAAGTCATATTAAACCCTTTTAATTATAACAGTATCTTTTTATTGCCTTTTACAGAGGACCCGTTATTCCTTTCACCATTTTTTAGAATCTTTTCCATAAACATTTACCACACCCTGATGAGCCACTTAATTATACATTCCATTACTCAGTCTCTTAACTGCCCTCCTCGACCATTCTTAAACTTACTTTAACCACTTCCACTGATGTTCCATACACCTATACCACTCACTTATGTTTCATATTCAACAATTCCACAAAATACTCATTTCTTCAACGCGGGACTGCCGTCTCTCCAGACAACATCTCTCCATTCACTCATTATATTTCCTTGTAGAATACCTTCCTAATCTCCCCGAAGTTCTTACTCATCCTCTCTCCGTCCATACTGCTCACTTCCATTCAGAATGGGTGGTTACAAATATTATTAGCCGTCTGGTTCTCAACAGGTCCTTTGGGATGGAGTTGCTAGTTCCATGTCGTTTTTTCCTCCCTGACTGCAACCACCACTGTCAGCCAACCACCATTTACATGCCTGACTGCCAAGGTCAGATGAGGGACAACAGGATCTAAATGGAAAGTGCTCTGGCTTGTCCAAGTATCAAACCTAAGATCTCCAACCGCTGAGATGAGCATCATAACCTCTAGACCACAACTATGTATATAGACGTATATATATATATATATATATATATATATATATATATATATATATATATATATATATATATATATATATATATTCGTGTGTGTGCGTGCGTGTCTATATTATATATATATATATATATATATATATATATATATATATATATATATATATATATATATATATATATATACATATATATATATATGTATATATATGCATAAATATATATATATATATATATATATATATATATATATATATAGAGAGAGAGAGAGAGAGAGAGAGAGAGAGAGAGAGAGAGAGAGAGAGAGAGAGAGAGAGATTGTATATGTGAGTGAAAGTGCTATTGATATTAAGTTTTGTATGTAAATATCCAAACTATTTTGTAAAATAACTCTTTCTAAGCAGTGTGCAGTTTCTTCAAATAGCTTTCATTTGTTACCAGTAACTCGTCTAGGGACATGCAAACTTCTCACCAGCTTGACAACTCACACTGACGTATATCTAACTTCATTAAGACCATTTGTTATTGTACAATCGAAAACTTTGAATGGAAATACTCAAAATTCAAAGCCCCGGCTACAATCGCATTATGAAACGACTATGGCAGGAGGCGAGCACTGGCCCTTCTAAGCATCTGACTGCATGTGTTCTGTCCATAAAACATTCGCAATGGGCTGTTCCGCAGCAAATCTAATTTGCATTTGATACAAAGTAAGTTGGGCTGAAGTAATAAAAAAATAAACAAAAAATAGCCCACCCACGGGCCCACACACGACGCTGCCATATTTAAGAGTGTCCCGCTTGAATGTAGTCTTTTTTGTTGTTGTCTGGACACCCTGCAATGGGGACGGCTATGGGATGCCATAAATCAGCTCAAAGTGCCGTTTAGTTGCGTTACAGCCCCTAAGCAAGTGTCAAAACGAGCATATGAGGCCCTCCACTCTCGTTTTTCTCTCACGAGTCTTCTAACGAGGACTTTTTTTTTTTCTGGGAAGAGCTGGTTTTCGAGTCGTAAAAATGAGGATAATGGTCGTCGCGTCGTCTCTCATACTGTTGGGACTTTTGGCATTCGGCACGCAGCGTAACGGTGATATCGTTTTCACCGCTTCGGTTTCATAAAACTGTGAAACCGGGCTCCCGGTTCCCCCCCCCCCCCGTTCCCCCCCCCCCCCGTTGACAAAAATTATCCTGAGTAATCATGAATTAATTTTGTATGAATGTAATGGCAAGGCATATGGATATATACGTTATTTTCACCTTTAAAGTTAAATCATACCGCGTAAAAATAACGATTCAAAGGGCTCTGAAGCTGACGGCGTTAGGAATTACTGTTATGAGCAATTTGTTAGCAGTGAATATTATTCAGCTAAGGTGGAGTACCAAGAGATGAACAACTTGCTAGTTATGGAGTGTATGTTACCGCGGTCCCCCGGTCCTGGTCTTTACAGAACATCTGTTTCTCTCTCTATGTCTATCTATGCATTTTTATTTACGTATATAGAGAAATGCTCATAATTATGTACGTATAAGAATTACCATGATGAGTATGAAGTTTACAGACCTATACTCTGTTTTTTTTTTTTCATTTGTCCATCCGCCTGTGGTGGTTGTGCATGGTAACACTGCGTCCCGGGCTTTAATTAGTTACGCTATGTGTAAGTTTTACGTAAATAAAAGGATATCTTGGTGTACATTTGCAACTGAAAAGTGTTTTAATAATTCACTGAGTGCGAATTACACCGTTAATATTCGAAATAGGATATTATTTAAAGCCCGGGACGCAGTGTTACCATGCGGAAACACCACACGCGGATGGACAGATGAAAAAAAAACAGTATAGTTGGAGATAGATGACAACTAAAAACAATACACAAGGGATAGTTTTATTTATAATTCAAGTACACGCATTTTCTTGTGTATTATTGCCAAGGCAGAGGAAGGGTTAGCTCATGCCTTTCCCATGTCGTTTGGACTAACTTTTTTATCATCTCTGAATATCAGTAACAATGGATTTTGAAAAAATCAAACACTCTCCATATTGATGATTTGTGTCTTGTATGGAAAAATTGCTGACGACAATAACTAACTTCTCTTTTTACAAAAACTAAAGAATTATTTTATCATACGTGTCTTGAAATATATGAAGGATAATTCATGGTAATGCTGGATATCATCCAATTAATGATAACGTTTACTAAGACCCCTAAGGCGATAGAACTAGCATGGAAACTTTTTGCACATCTATCAAGGCCAGGGCCGTGATGAGATCGGATGCATCGTAACCAGAGACATTAAAGAAAGCACAACCTGAAATTTTGCTTCATATATTTTCAGCTCTGGTCAACCCGATATAAAGACAATTTTACTTAATGTTTTGTTCACTCCATTCGAGTTTTCTACACATACCGAGTTGTCCGCCCCTGAGGAGAGTTTTCCAGATATGGTTAATTCCGTTTAAGAGTGTGTCCTACACTCGTGTATAGTAATTAGTTTGCAGGTCTCTATCAATCGTTTGTGACCGAGCGTTAGTCAGAATTTGCTGTCTATAGAATGATACTTCTTCCTTCACCGGATTTTGAGCATTTCATCGTGCGAGGTCCGAGATTTGATATTCCTAGCTTTGTTAAAGCAGCTGTCTTTATCACAAGCCATGATATCTTGCTCATTTTTATATTTTTATAAATTACTTATAGATTTAAAGTGTGACAGTATTTCAGACTACCAAGTTGAATGAAAGTTTCCTGAAAATTATAGCCTAGATTTATTTTTAGTTTTCTAAAATGAAAACTACTGTGCCGACTTTGTCTGTCCGTCAACAATTTTTCTCTCTACCCTCACATCTTAAAAACGACTGAGGCTAGAGGGCTGCAAATCGATATGTTGGCCATCCACCCATCATTCATCAAAAACTAAATTGCAACCCTCTAGCCTCGGTAGTTTTTATTTTATTTAGAGTTAAAGTTAGACATAATCATGCTTCTGGTAACGAGCAGAAGAAACTTCGGCGCATGTTTCACTTAATCTTTATCGCATTTACCATCAACCAACTGCAATGATTCGTTACTACAGAATTCTTTGGGGTTTTCCTTCCTTCAACCTTCACGCCTGGGTATCTCCTCCCATTTGCGTGGCTGATGTGCATAGAACGTGAAATGTTTACCACCATCTTTTATCATTACATCCAGGAAAAGGGGAATCGCTCATTCATGCTAAACTCGGGCGTGAAACTAGAGACAAACTAGTGTTGGGCGTTCAACGTGGGATCTCCTCAGTACTTGTCTTTCCTAATTGCAACCTCCTACGTGTGCCCTTGCTACCTTTGGGGAGGAGTCCCACCAGTGGTGGATTTAAGGGAACCGGCAACTGGTCATGTGGCCCCATCCCCCACCCCTCGATCCTTTTGAATAATAGAACATTATTTTCTTTCGATAGATAATTATTAGTAGCTAAATTTTGCGTAGTTAATGATTATTTCAAATATATATATATATATATATATATATATATATATATATATATATATATATATATATTGCTTCTACGTTTATAGAACGCCTCGCCTTCCCAGCAGAGTTTTAGTGATATTAGTTATAAAAGAAGCAGCCATGCCTTCTCCTAAAGCAACTGGTGTTGGGAGAGAGGGCATGTCATAGGGAGGTATTTCCCGGTTCTTTTGGACGGGAAGTGCGGTTAGGGTAAGAGAGGCAAGTCAACAAGAGTAGCTAGGCTTCGAGATGGATTTAGGGACTTCTACAACTAGACCTATTTTCCTTCCAATTTGCTGGCGTTGTGGTATCACTTTTCAGGCGATGCCCGAGGCGGTATTTGGAAGCCCCGTGATTCACAAAACAACCAGTATCTCTCTCAGTCGACTGCAGTCTGTGATCCAGGACAGATGTCCAGCCGGCCAGCCTCCCAAACTTAAGCCTATTGGCTCGGCGTACTGGCGGACACGAACCCAGACCTGGACGAAGTCAGGCCGCATTCTTCACAACGATACACTGAATATCGCATCCAGGTACGTCTAAAAGTGTAAACTTCAACCCAGCACCTTTACTACCATACGACTCTTGCTAATTTCATTTTCAATTCTCATTTTTACCCCTTCTACATCAAAAGCCCTTGTCCTCATCGGGTTCCACGTGCTTCCCTTTGGTGACTTGTTAAAGACCAAGCTTTCAGTGCATACCTCAGTGAAACATTAGAGTTTCCTTCCCCCAATGTTAGGGAATTAATCAGCCTTAATCAAAGCAAGAAGTCATTTTTTTTCTTTATCTTGTTTAATCTGGGATTCTTTTCCAGATTCCATGAGTCACGTGCCCAGTCTCTCTGCCCGCAAGTGTGCATTACCCAAGTTTATGAAACCAGCTTGAATTCATCCAATTACATTTTAGCCATTTGTGAGAGATATATAAGTCCCACCGTGGTGGACGCTGCATTTACCTTTTCTCCAGGCCAGCAAGGGCCTTTTTTGTAAATAAATAGCTGTAAAGTAACGAGCTGAGTTTTCTGGCGACCTTCCCTCTAAAGAAATTATCACTAACTATCATTTTTACGTAAGTTTAAAGCAATTTCCTCGGTTGAAAGAAATCCCTCAATTATTTCGTTTACGTATATGCCTCTCTCAAGGCCACGGCAAATACGTAAAATTGGCGACCTTGCCAGGATTTGAATCTAGCTTGCTTAAAAAAAGCTTGTAAATCGCGTTATCCTTGTAAAACGAATGTAAATGTTTTTCAAAGCGAAAAAAAGCACACTTGCAGGGAAAGACAGACACTGACTCACGGTAAGGTATACCATTCTTTTAATATGATTATTTATAACCTATGTTAGCTTAAGGTACGTTTAAGTATTTTTATTGTTGAAGTGGTTAAAAGAGCGTAGGTAGAAATCTTATTATTGTAACGGCCAGAGCGCCGAGCGAGTTCTGTTATTTTGTAAATCGCATTGTTGTTGTAGGAGCTCACACTAACACGTGTGCAGATAGATGCCAGAAAGGACCAGATCAAACTAGGAAGTGCTTTGCCAGGGTTTATTGCTGTATTAGAAAGCCTAGCTAGTTAGGAGTGTTTTACTAATCGTTACGGCAAAAGAAGTGTACAATTCTTTTGTCTGTGATATGTTAGGGAATCCATTTTTAACTTAGTTTTCATTCCAAGTGTTGGTAACCGCTTACCTCTCAGCTTAATTCAGCTTCGCGCACGCGCTCTCATGCCTGCCAGCCAGCTTTCGTTTCACTCACAGCAGCAGCCATGTTTGTTATCTCTTTAAGCATTACCGAAACAATTTAAGCAAAGTAACGTAAGTCTCGAAGTTTTAACGTAAATAATATCAATCTCGGTACTAGTATCTATCGTTCTGCCAGAGAAATTAACGTAATTCGCCTTGAATAAGAAAGTAGAATTTTGTGTTGTAAATTGCTTTCGCATTTACAGAGAATCAGCTGATTCGCCATCACTGCTAGCCTACCGTGCTGCTAGCCCGTGCTGGCCAGCTCGCTCACGTGTTTCACCTCGCATCGCTCACTCGTTCGCTGAGCGAAAGTTTCATTTCACTTCGCACTTAACGTAACCTTTTCTTTTTACAATTGTTTGCTAACATTTTCATCTTAAAATCCTTACCGTCATTTTCACTTGTCCTTACGTAAAGTTAACGTAAATCTTAAAAGTAGAGTCACTTACAAGAATTGTTAACGTAAAACGCATCTTTGTACATTTCATATTAAAACGCAAATCATTTCATAAGCGCGAGCCGCTACTAGTAACGTAAAAATCGTTCACCACGAGCGCGTTATCATTTTCATAAAACGTTATCAAAAGCAATTCTTTCATTAAAAACGTTAACGTAAGTAGATAATTTAACGCAAGTTGCGTCATATTAAACTAACATTAGTAGTTCAATTCAAATATAAGGGAGTTCATTCATATATCATTTTTCACCCTCTCCGAGAGAGAGAGAGAGAGAGAGAGAGAGAGAGAGAGAGAGAGAGAAAACCAGAACCCATTATTCACGAAGCCAAGAGTACTACATCTTACCATTAATTATAGCATGCAGAATTAACATTATTTTAGTCTCTTGTGTCTTTCATTTACACAGCGTGATACGTACGCGCCTGTGTCCATTGCAGTTTGCAAGCATTTATTTATTTCATTTATCGAGTACTTCAGTCGAGGGGGGACTGAGCATTTCTAAAATTTCCATTACCTGTCGTTGCCCGAGTGGTCTTTTCATTTTCTTTATCACGAAAGACTTGCGTATACCGCAAGCACAATTCGCACAGTGTGCCACGCAAATTCATTACTTCCAGACAGGGAAGTCGTTACCAGTTTAGGACTGGCCACCACCAGTGCACGTCAGGTCTTACCATTTTACAGTGCCACTAATTCTTGACACTGTCCATCGACTGGCTGCTGAAGTACTCCCACCTTTTACTTTCTCTCCTCCACCATTACACTCTGCCATGAGCAGTGCCATTTCACTTCAGTATATTTAAGTATACTGCATGTAGTGTCCGGGACACACCAGCACGATACCAGTGCTCCAAGGAACGCCTCCTCATAAGTGCCATTGCACCTGTACAGGCCGTACAGGTAGCCATTAAACCTGCGTGTCCGTCCTTACGGAACGCCCAAGTAATTAGTGTGTCCGTGTACAAGGGTCAGTGATCCTTCGGAACACTCAACAAGGGGAACGCCTCCCAGAAGTGCTGCAATACCAGCCTAGGTTGCTGTCAAACTGCATGTCCGTCCTTAGGAAGCCCATTCATTTAGAGTATCCACCATTTTGGATCACTCCACCAAGGAATGCCTTCATAAGTGCCGTGCACCTGTATTGGACCTACAGGTAGCCCATTCCAACGTCTCCCAAGTTGGGAACGCCCGTGAGTGTGACGTACGCCGCACACTTCATTCGATTTTTTCACCTCATCAGAAGGTGCCATTCACAAAGTGCCACCGAGCACCCAGTCTTTTCAGACTTTTCATTACCACGTCGCAGAACACATTTCCAAGTGAGTGCCACTTTACCCAGTAGGCACTCCCATTCCATCCATTACCCTTCCTGGCCATTATTTTAAACTTTATCAGAGCCTCCACTGCAGCCTAAGGAAATGGCTTCTGCTGCCCAACCACATAGATCCATGGAGCTGGAGAGGCTCCAGACACTCATGGCTCTGGGCACGAACGCCGGTTACACTGGGCAAGAACTCACCCAGTGGGTGAAGGGGCAGACGGACGAACTGCTCCTGCAAGAGAGAGCTACCAGAGAAGCAGTGAGGAAGGCAAGGGAAGAAGAGAGAAAGCATGAGCTAGCTTTCAAGGAGAAGGAGCTCGAGGTGGAGAAGGCACGACAGGTGAACGCCGAAGCCCTAGCCATGCAGCCAGCTCCCAGTCCCACACCTACGGTGTCATCCAATCCTATTGCCAGCATTAACGCTCTCATCCCGAAGTGGACTGAGGATGAGCCCGAGGCATGGCTGGAAGAAGTCCAAGCCTTATTCGAGAACTACCCTACCACTGAGATAGAGAGGGCCGCCCTGCTTGCCAAGCACCTGGATGGCAAGGCTAAGACTGCCCTCCGCTCACTGGATCAGGGTCAGCGAGGGGACCTGGTGGAAGTTCGCCGGGTCATTACAAAGGCCTATGAAATCACCCCCGAGAGGTGGAGGCAGCGTTTCCGAGGTCAGGCCAAGGAAGTTGGTTGGGCCTGGGGAGATTACTCCTACCACAAAATCCAAGCCGGGCAGCGGTGGCTTGACGCCATGTCGTGCACCGAGTTCCAGGACCTGTTTAACAGGATCATGCTGGAAGACCTCTACCAGTGTGTACCTGGGCCACTCGCAGTGCACCTTAACGACAAGCAACCCAAGCACTTGCGGAAGCTTGTCGCCTGGCTGATGACTGGGAAACTTTCAACCCCTCTCACAGCAGCACCCACCGATGCATGGTGCCACCCGGTCCTCTCTCTGGATCCACACGGCCAAAGGACGCCCACCAAGGACACCCACGGACTTGCAACGTTTGCAAGAAAGTGGTCACCTTGCAGCAGAGTGCCGCCTCAAGAGCGCTGCGAGCCACAAACCTCCTCAGAACCCTCCTAGGCCACTGAATGGTGCCTCAGCCTCCTCTCAAGTCCAGTCAGATGCCTTACGGAGACCAGCCCAGCAGAGGGACTCCTGCAGAGCCTGTGGGGCTACAGGGCACTACTCCCCTGGATATCCCGGGTGCCCCAAGCACGTGCCTTCGACCAGGCCACGTCCACCTGATCAGTGCCACAACCCCCTCGACCGTTATGCCCGAGTCCAGGTCTCACCCTGAGCGGATGTGACCACTTCAGTCACAGTGGCACCCCTGGATGGCTCTACCCTACCTGTGACTCTGCCAGTTTGCGGTAGATACCGGCTCCGATCTGTGCCTCATAGACAGGGACCGAGTGCCACCCAGTGCCACCGTCGACGAGCACATCAGGTGGGCCATGACTTGGGTCGAAGGGCAGTCCAAGACCATTCCCACAGTCGTCCTGCAGGTCACCACTCCTTGGTGCACCAAACCTCACCGCCTAGGTGTAGTGCGATACGATTCGGCATGGAGTAGGTTTCCTATTGGGACGGGACCCCTCTCTGGGGTGGGATGTCCCTCCCCCACACCACCTCTCCAGGGCCAAGCTACCTCACCACATCAAATCACGGCCAGAGAGGACTCTTCACCTGTGCCAGAGCACACTGCCAGCCTTGGTGACTCCACAGATTCGCAACCTGTGGGGCCATCTCGGCCTTACCGTCCAATGTCACAGAAGAAGTTCTCGAACCAGTTCTGCCAAGACTGGGTCACATGTCTGCCAACTACGTAGGGTGCGCGAGTTACATATTCCTGCCATCGCAATGGCAGTTACCAATCCTTCATTACTAGGACCCCCAGCTCAGGCCCTATACCGTCGCAACCTGTCGACCCCTCCAAGGTCATTATCCAACCAAGCCATGTCATAGCCTTTGATGACTCCGGCGCTCAAATCTCCCTGATACGGGAAGATCAAATCCCCCCCCCCCGAGGGGCTGACCATTGATGGACGGCAACTGATCACGATTGAAGGCATCAATCATAGTAAGATGATCCTTCCCACCGTCCAATTGAGAGTCGTACGACCTCACCTTACCAAGGTATGTACACTTGCAGTTGCAAGCTACCTTCCAGGAGGTTACGACCTCATCCTAGGGCATGACCTGAAGTCTCCCATTACCAAGGGCACGCTGAGAGGTATTGCACCTCCGGTACCCGCCACAGGTCAGTCAACCTCAACTCTCTGCCAGTGCCACGGTTTGGCAGCACTGAGCAGTGCCAAGCTCCGTCCAGCCTGGACGTAGAGCCACCACAGAACTTGACTTCTGCGCCTGGCCCCGAGCTAGCGCCAGCGCCTAACCTTATCAAGGGTCCTCCTACAGGAGATCCTCCAACAGGCGTGGAGCTTACCGCAGCCCATGGCCAATCCAAGGTCCATGAGTCTTCTTCACCCTCACCACTGACGCCCGAGGATGAACCTCCGGCAGACCTAACCTTCATACCTCCTCTGGAAAACCAGGAACTGCCCGACCAGGAGTCAGCCTGGAGTTTTCCCCTTACGACGGCTTGTCGCAGCAGCCGAATGTGAGGGCCTCCCTGCAGTAGGTTCCACCTCTACGACGGTTGCTGCAGATACCGAAGTAGGGTGTTCTCCTGCAATCCCTCAGGCTACCACTGCCTCTGCTCCTGCCGGCGTTTCTGGCCTTTCCCCAGAGTTGGTGCCTCCGTCTACTCCTAGGACTGGTATAGCCAGGTCCTGGAGGAATAAGAAGAAGAAGAAGAAGGGACGTAGCAAATCATTAACACACTAACCAAAGAGCCACATGCTCTCCTTGACACCTGTGCCCGAGGTACAGTGTCGCATTCAATTGCAGAGTGATCCTGGCACCTACCCAGAGAGGTAGCCAGCCTGATCTCTGCCAGTAGAACTAACCCCTCTACCCCTCCCCTAGCCATCGTAATACTAATCCTCACTTAAATATAAGTTACCTCATTGCTTTTCCATCCTGGTCAACTAACCACTCATCATCCCCACGCATCATTACCTCTCATGTAGTTTCCCACAGTTCCGTCGCTGAACTACTGCTGTGCGTACCACACTCTGGAATGATTGCGTCTTCATAACTATAATGAGTAGGTTAGGCTAATGATTTAGTACCAGGGCATTAGGTTAGTAGAAAGTAGAATTTTCAAGGTAACCTTATCTAGGGGTAGAGTAGACTGTCGTCACAGACAACCCATAGTTATTACTTAGGCTAGATTACATCACTACATTAAGTTAGTACACTTAGCATCTTTGCCTATAAGTAGGTCGGCATTGTAGTAAGCCGTATCGCTGCTCTAAAAACTTCAAGTTAGAGTAAGAGAACTGGGTAGTCGAGGCGATCAACTTATTTAAGCCAAGACCTTCACGCCCGAAAGGGAGTGAATGCCTTCTTAACAGGGGGAGCTGCTACGTTTATAGAACGCCTCGCCTTCCCAGCAGAGTTTTAGTGATTTAGTTATAAAAAGAAGCAGCCATGCCTTCTCCTAAAGCAAACTGTTGTTGGGAGAGAGGGCATGTCATAGGGAGGTATTTCCGGTCCGACGGAAGCTTAGGGTAAGAGAGGCAAGTCACAAGAGTAGCTAGGCTTCGAGATGGATTTTAGGGACTTCTACAATAAGACCTATTTTCCTTCCCAATTTGCTGGCGTTGTGTTTATCACTTTTCAGGCGATGCCCGAGGCGGTATTTGGAAGCCCCGTGATTCAAAAACAACCAGTATCTCTCTCAGTCGACTGCAGTCTGTGATCCAGGACAGATGTCCAGCCGGCCAGCCTCCCAAACTTAGCCTATCGGCTCGGCGTACTGACGGACACGAACCCCAGACCTGAAACGAAGTCAGGCCGCATTCTTCCACAACGATACACTGAATATTGCATCCAGGTATGTCTAAAAGTGTAAACTTCAACCCAGCACCTTTTACTACCATACGACTCTTGCTAATTTCATTTTCAATTCTCATTTTTACCCCTTCTACATCAAAAGCCCTTTGTCCTCATCGGGCCACGTGCTTCCCTTTGTGACTTGTTAAAGACCAAGCTTTCAGTGCATACCTCAGTGAAACATTAGAGTTTCCTTCCCCGCCCAATGTTAGGGAATTAATCAGCCTTAATCAAAGCAAGAAGTCATTTTTTCTTTTATCTTGTTTAATCTGGGATTCTTTTCCAGATTCCATGAGTCACGTGCCCAGTCTCTCTGCCCGCAAGTGTGCATTACCCAAGTTTATGAAACCAGCTTGAATTCATCCAATTACATTTTAGCCATTTGTGAGAGATATATAAGTCCCACCGTGGTGGACGCTGCATTTACCTTTTCTCCAGGCCAGCAAGGGCCTTTTTGTAAATAAATAGCTGTAAAGTAACGAGCTGAGTTTTCTGGCGACCTTCCCTCTAAAGAAATTATCACTAACTATCAGTTTTTACGGTAAGTTAAAGCAATTTCCTCTTGAAATCCCTCAATTATTTCCGTTTACGTATATAGCCTCTCTCAACGGCCACGGCAAATACGTAAAAATATATATATATATATATATATATATATATATATATATATATATATATATATATATATATATAACAAATACACACATACGGTACATGTCTATCAATAGCTATATATGTATGCACACATACGTATATGCAAAGCAGTAGTTGTTGTTATAGTTTTTGTTATTGTTGAAATAATCATTAACTACACAAAATTTTGCTACTAATAATGATTTATCGAAAGAATATATATATATATATATATATATATATATATATAATATAGATATATATATATATATATATATATATATATATATGGACAATCCTAAAATTGCCCACCCGCCCCCCCCTTTCCCATGAAAGATTTCTAGATCCGCCACCGAGTCTCGCTCTCTTTACATCGGTCTTCCCTTCCTGTTTCCCTCAGACATGGGCTACATATGATCATTAGTTGGCCCGTTCAGTCTACATTAAAGATAAAAGTTACTAAACAAGAAGGACGCGTGTTCGCGGTAATGCTGTCACAAGTAACAAGTCTTTCAAACAGCCGAGGTCCTAAATATTTTACAGAAGTCCCAAAGATAATCAACCTCATTCCTTCTTTCATATCAGACATGGCTGTGGGTTTACTTACATGTGAGGGAGAATGTCAAGTTGCACATTGACCGTCAGACTCCTTCATTTTAATCTTGAACAGCACTGTAAATAAACAAACAACGCTATAGCCTTATCGAACAAACAGGTTCTGCAGCTAATATTGTTTATGTACAGAGGAAAATACCTTTAATCGTATCACAACGAGTTCTGTTGGAGCCGATAAGAAACTTTTTGTTTCGTCATGCCATAATGCTAGATCAACACACGGCTTCTTTACGAGTATCCCTTGAAAGCAGGAGCTTAACTTAAAAGTAAATTGCACAAACATATAGACAGAGTGGTAATGATAAGAAGGAGTCTTCGTTTTAAAAGAATAAAAGGGAAAATTTAGATAAAAGGCCTAAAAGCAGATAGAACGGTAAAGGTTTCATATGCACAGTAGAGGATGACGCTAAACACGGATACCTTTCTACGACCGGTTTTAGTATTGAAAACATGAGAGTGATATTCAATGACAAAAATGAAAACATCCAAAGGTGAAGGAAATTGATGATAAATGTTAGTTGCGAACGACGGAAGTAAAGAAAAGCAACGGGAAACTATAGTTTGCTTTTAAATCGAATTTAAAATGTAGCAAATGAGCTATACTGAGATATACATTTTTAACTTATGTAAGGTGCTGATAAATTACAACCACTTCTGTGAAGCTGGTAACCAGCTGAAACCTTGTTTGTCACACTCAGGTCTTCCAGCTTTTTCAAAAAGAGTTCGCGGTAAAATCTGATGGGGGAAACTTTTCTGCTACTAAGGCAATAAATTTATCATCGTATCTAATAACATATGTAAATTGAAGTCTTCACAGTATTTGGAGAACCTGCCTTTGTTCATTCTCAAGAGGTCAGTTATTCCAATTAAATCCAATACGACTGATAAGCTGTTAGTACATGATATATGGTAACGAACTTTCATTAGTTATAACACTTCAAATCTCATTTCATCGCTAAAAATAGTGCTCAACAAACTGCTGAAAAAAATTGAAGTTCTCGTTCCGTTTCTACTTGGGAATTCCTTTTGTCGATCGTTATTTTGTAAAAAAAAAAAAAAAAAAACCTACGGGTTAATCTTAATAAATAATAATAAATTTCCTATTGTACTTGCCTTGCCCGTGTGTTTAGAACCACATAATAACTCGTCATTTCACAGATCGGGTACGCCTTCAATATTTATTTTAGGAAATTATTATTGTTAAAAATCTGGAATAACTTAATTACTACCGTTACAAGTTATTGTGGATAATATGTCATAACCTGTACCTGCATTGCGTAACAAGTGTCTTTCAGGAAATGAGAAATTTATCAAAGGTTAATTTTATCTCTCTCTCTCTCTCTCTCTCTCTCTCTCTCAAACGCATTATATAAGACAAGCCCTCTAGTGTTTCCGAGCTGATGACTACACCACAGGAATATAGCATTTTTCAAGGTGACCTCCCGTAACCTAACTCCATCCTTTAACCGAAAAGAAAAAAAAAACGGTCATTCTTACAAGAAATCGATTAACGAGTCGTTGTCACACGAGACCTTTCATAAATTTCGCAGATGAGATAACACGTTTCTAAAGGATGGCAGCGCACTGATGGCCGCTCTACATCTGGTTCCCAGACCCCAAGGAAAGGGCAGCTCTTGGTCAGCTTGTCTCGTGAGCATTTCAAGTTTCAGAACGATTACTCGGGCAATCACTGAGGAAGTCAATGCTAGGGGTAATTGGTGTTATCATTCCAGTGGTAATGGATTCTGAAGTTAGATTACTTCTATGGGCTATGGGTTCAGGAAAGGAGTTTTTTGTCCCAGGGAATTGCAACACCAATCTGTATACTCTGTGTGTGTGTGTGTGTGTGTGTGTGTGTGTGAGCGTGGGTCACGTTTTTGTCAAATGTAAGATATCTGCTGTGAAATGTGAAGGTCTCATCTATATGTTTTTTTATGCCTACTTTTTATGGCGTGTCTTGAGTAGGTATCCCTTTAACGATGAAGAAGTTGACATCTTAAGCCATGTCTTTGGATAAGACGGAATAGACGAAAAACATAACCAGAATTAAACAAAAAAACTAGAAAATTAAATTGTATACCAAGTAGAACATCGAGGTAAATGCATAAATAACTTACTATAGTAGATTCACATCAACCGTGCACTTGATGTCTAGGCCAGTCCCTTACGACGTTCCTGATTGGCTGTTGATAAGCCAATCACAGGGCTGGAAACTCTGTGTCTCTCGAGAGAGTTCACATGGGTAGGATCTATGTTCCATCTCTCCTGAAGGATACATCTTTCAGGAGAGGTGGAACATACATACATCCTGCCTACGTGAAGTCTCTCGAGAGACTGAGAGTTTCCAGCCCCGTGATTGGCGTATCAACAGCCAATCAAGAGCGTCGTAAGGAACTGGCCTAGACGTCAAATGCACGGTTGATGTGAATCTACTATAGCTCCTTGCTATCATTACTATCTCCCCAGTAAAAATCGTTTAAGTCTAATCCATTATCTTCCAGCTAATTTCATCTAAGCCTCCCGGGTTCGACTTAATGGAGATACTCGGTGGAAAATAATCGCATTAATTCATATTGTGAAATGGAGTTACAAACCTGACGCAACATTCCGTAACTGAATACCTATTCCAGTAGCATTCATTTGTTCGTTACACACTCCGGCTCACAGATCATAACATATTTTATCTTCATTATTTTTTTTCATTTTATTTTATTTATTCATTTATTTTTTTTGTTACAGAGGCTATCTTGCTAGCTTGGATCAGCGATGTCCGCTCTCTGATTATTTGGTTTTATTATTCATAGAGATGAATCAAAATAGCTTACTGCATCGCCAGTGTCATTCCAGGAAAATAACTTTTAAGTTTAACTAAGGACCTCTTAAACTTAAGGTTATTCTTATGCATTCAAGAAAGTCATGCAGACCATTCTGTTACCACTTATGACAGCAACGGTTGTTCTGAGATTTTAAAACTTGAGAAGCAGGTCACGTTCCTCTACAATTTTTTCATCGACCTATTTAAGTAGAAAAAAATGTTAAAACAAATAGCTTCATCTGAATACATCGATAATAACAAAATGAGCGATACTGACGTAAGAGCCTTATTCGAAGGGAGCTCAATAGCAAAACGCTCATGGCTACTCTTCTGTAATTAATGTCTTTCTTCTTCTTCTTCTTCTTCTTCTTCTTCTTCTCCGTGCAAACACGTAGGTATAGAACCGGTAATATGGCATGGAAGTCACCTCTTTAGTATTCAGTTCGCTAATCCTTGTAATTACTTCCCATCCGAAACTAATGTAGGTGCTACGGACTTATGAAAGATGAAATTGATTTGAGACATTGTTAACGCTTGAGTGAAATTAAGCCGTTCATTGTATCTTCATTCGATTAAAATATCTTGGACGTCTCACTTCTCTAATTAAAGCGCCAAGGATCGATTACCAAAATACTAAATTATGTGCATCTCCCGTGATTTTTTAGCTTAGCACCATAAGAAGAATATATATATACGTATATACAAATATATATATTATTATAATATTTTATATATAATTATATATATAATATTATTAATATTATCTTAATATATCTATAAATATATATATTTGTTTGATATACGTATATTACGTTATATAATTATATTATTATATATTTATATTATTATAATCTATAATATATAATATATATATTCTTCTTATGGTTTTCAAATTGGTGATTTTTCTATTGTGATTCTGCTTCCAATATATTCCAACCCCGCTACGTTTGATCTTTGGGATATATATATATATATATAGTATTCCTACATTCCCGTAAATGAAGATTATCAGAAATATCTCACGCGGAGAAAAAGAAAAGAAGGAGTTACAAATTGCAAAGGATATCGAACACTTCTCTTTATAAATACAACTTTCAAAATCAAGCTAAAGGAGGTCGCCGGTAAAAATAACTGCAAGAATACAAACTATTCATTTATGTACAAAATATCCCAACAGATCAATCATGGCGGGGTTGGAATACATTGGAAGCAAAATCACAGTAATATAAGAGCGCCTCAGCGGTGTGGTTGGTATGGTATTAGCGTCTCACCACGGTGGACGCGGGTTCGCTTCTCGGCCATTCCATTGAGGAGTGAAAGAAGTGAATTTCTGGTGACAGAAGTTCGCTCTCGACGTGGTTCGGAAGTCACATAAAGCCGTTTGTCCCGTTGCTGAATAACCACTGGTTCCATGCAACGTAAAAACACCATACAAACAAAATCACAATAGGAAAATCACCAATTTGAAAACCATTTAACCGCTGGTTTTACTTTTGGATCGTTAGAAATCAAACAGTTCATTCATTGGTTCATCAACAAAGACCATCGCCGAGACCCTGGAGACTGGGGCATTCGACCTTTAGTCTAACAATTAGCAGAATTACGTGGTCATAAAAATGTTGATATCCTCCTATCCGATAATTATGAGCCAGTAGCGCATGTTCATTAAGATGAGGGCACAATAAAACATCCCAATTTTTTTGCATCACACCAAGGTCACAAGGGCTTGGTCTGAATTCATTACTTTCACTATATTTCGCCGTTCCTTTTTTTTTTTTTTTTTTTTTGTAGTTTGTATGAGCCACAGTTTTTTAATCACAATCGATGAGCGTACGTTATTCTATTAATATATCGAAATATAACGTCATTCTCAATGTCATCTGTCACCCTGGTCCTTGGGTGGGGATTTGGGGGGGGGGGGGTGTTCTTTTCTTTTAATGGAAAGGCGTCAGACCAAGCAAGGCATAAAGAGACAGAAATATTAGCTGGTATTTCAACGTCATCCGTTTTAAATATCTCATACCTGTCTCTTGACTATGACAAAGGCAATTTTTTTACGATAGAAATTTAACCCATGCATCTAACCTTCTCATTGGAAATATGCCAAAGACGTCAGTAGTTAGCCATGTGTTAGTCCTTGGAAGCTGGACACGATTCTTAGATGCATAGTGTACTATCAGTTATACGTATCAACCTCGTCTAAACACAATGAAAGAGATCTGTCATCTATATATTTAGCTTATTCTTTACCTCAGCCTTTCTCGTCTAAACTATCATCTACTTCACCTTCTTTGCCGATGTCCTAATGACTGCACAGAAAACAAAGTTAGCAGAGCGATGTATCCATTCATCATCTGATCGACACCTGTGTCTATTGCGATTAGGTTCCCGTAACTGAAATAACCTACTTCTCTCTCCTCGACTTGAGGGAGACGGCGAGAAAAGATGTCCAGTCCTTTATCTCTTTATTCATTTATTTACCTTTTGCATTGTTCCACTCTGATTCAGAGTTCTCACATTCCAAATTATCATCAGCATTTACAAACAATGAGAACATTAACAACCCTATAAGCGCCAATTAGAAAGTTCGTCCATCCTGCAAAATAATCTAAAGGGTAGTCAGTTCCTTATAGCGGAGTTCAGAGCTATCTAAAGCCAATGAGCCCCGCTGGTGCCTTTTGGTTTTATGGACAATGTTGTCTGCTGGACATCAAATGTTGAAGCCCAGAAGATAAGAGTACTACTCGGTGCTTCAATTTTAACCATCAACCAGCTGCTAATGACGATACGATGCCCATTCAGAAGACTACAGTTCCTGACTGCCGCATTTACCTAATCCGATGGCAATTTAGATACTGTTAGTTGAATCAACTGGGAGTAAAGGGGCGGAGGCAATTACCTTGAGATATTAACATGACATACCCCAGTTACATAACCCACCACTGTAGCATCCCCCCTAAAAAAATATTGCTACAGAAGGAAGTTACAGAAAAAATGCTGTAAAGCGAGGATTAATCAACACTAACCATTGTGCAATATAAGAGCACCTTTGAAAAACGCAAACATTAAACAGATAGTTGATAATTAAACGATATACAGTACAAGACAGAATTGGCACAGCAGACCTTATTCATTAAAAGGTTTCCAATTAAGCTGAAGTCATTGATATTCATGAAACGATAGTCCCCGATGGGCAAAAAATAAGTTTGTGAATATCTTCGAATCCGAAGCCGTACCAGCGAGAAATTAGGAACATTGTCCACTCCAAGATGGAATAACATAAGGTGTGTTAACCGAGGGATCCGATCGCTAATTTCCCTCTCTCAGTGACGTCACTGGAGCACATCGACTGGGCGATGTACTTGTCACTCCGTCAGTTGCCTTGCTGCAGTTCACGATTATGGGTGTGTATTCCATATTTGGGTGCACTAATAGTTCCAGACAGTATGGGATATGTTTTCAAAGGTTCCCTAAAGACCCCGAGGAGTCCAAAGTATGGATTAATGCATGTAAAAGAAGTGATAACATTAATGTAAAGGATGCCAGGATTTGTTCTGTCCATTTCCGGACAGAAGATTACGAAAATCTTCAGAGAAGTTATCACAGATTAAAGAAAACCTCAATTCTCTCTTTAAATTTACCTGTTAAGGACGTAAAGTCAGATATGGTTTAACAATTTGTTTACAATCTCATTAGTGCAATTTTTAGTGACATATCTTCGGTTGATAAGTAGCCTGGACTAAATTCTTGAAATGAAGTACTAAATTAGATTAGGCCTAGCCTATGCAATGAATGAAGAAAATATCTGATTAAGGCTATCCAATTTTTTTTCTTTTATACTTTCATTTTATGAATGTAAAGTTGATCGAACAGGTGATTAGACCTATGCGTAATGACGTACTTCTGAGTACGTCTTCCTGTACAGACAATAAGGCCTAGACCTTTTATTTCTTAAGAACCCCACTAAAGGATATCGTGGGGTCAGAGTATAGACTGAGTTCAAGTGTAGACTGAGGAATTTCTTGTTAGGTAAGAACAACATTTTAAGCAATCACGGTCATAATGTCGCTCCCAATGATGATAACATGCATGTATGAGCAATACTAGTGTTATGGAACCAGGTAAGTCTTGGGTTTCCAAAACCCCTGAAGAAAGTGACTTCAGTCATGCTGACTTAGACTCTGAATTATGTATCTCTGCTCATCTCTTGATGAGAATTCCTCAGGAAGGTCTACCTAATGAGCTGGGTGAAGAGGATTTTGTATATCTTGGAGTAGAGTCTGAAAATGGTATAGAAATCGAAGCCTTAAATTATCTGGGAGGTTATATGGCTCATAAGTACAGTAATAAATATCCTTCCTTAGGATTCCCAGTAATTGAAGGCTTAAACAACGACTGGATCTCCAAAGTGAGGAGGAAAGTGCTGTTTAGGCCCAGTCCTCAATTTGTCAGTAATTGAAAGGAAATGGAATAACTCTTTAAATCTTTTCATGGGGAACAGTTGAAACCAGGCGTTGATGGGATTACGAAATTAGTTAATATTTTCAGGGAATTAAACATTGATGCTCCAGAGGAAGTAATGAAGTTCTTTACTAGGTGCAAAATACATTTTAGGATGAAGATATTAAATGCCGAAGGAAGTCAGAATTTCTTAAAAAAGGTATAAACAAAATAAAAAAAAAAATTTCATTAATTTTTGGTAAATAAAAGAACAATACGCTAATTCAATAAAAGTCTGGAAAAAAAATTTTTTCATATTCATTCACCCTCTGTTACGACCTTATTTACGGCCGTAATTTCAAGGGTTCTTGTCTCTACTCAGAATTTGCGGTCAGTAAAAATGTAACACAGCAACTTAGGAACAAAAGAACAAACACCTCAACAAAAGTTACAATATTTATTTACAAACACACACAAAAAAAAGGTAATGGTTGGTAACGATAATAACCAAAATAAATGAATGTATAAATCAAGTGAAAACCAACCTTAAGATCTATAAAAGATCACCTACAGCTAAATTAAACCCTAACATAAGAAATAGGAAATTTTAAATGTGACACTTCAGGCAGGTACCTGTCAAATTACTGGCCAGAAAAATCTAACCTAATAAACTAAGTTAGGTAGAAGGAAGCAAGAGAAAATAAATTGGAAACTTAATATTATTCCTACCTAACACAGACAAACTAACTTAAATGCTAAACTGAACTTAAGTAAATAAACAATGAATTACGAAAAATAATCTTACAAATAGATGCAAAGTAATAATCACAAGAGGCTTAGAGAATCATCTCCTCAGGTCATACCAGATCCAGAAGACCGTACTGCAACCAGGGGCGTGCAAATCTACAGGTACTCAGCGATCCACGATCGTCTTAATAGTTACAAAAATATCTCATACCTGTAGAAAGCCGCCCTACTTGTCTCCACGAGTTCCAAGAACTCACTGACGCTGATGCCGAGGTCAACCGGGTCAAGCTGCAATGCCTGCAGGCAACCCAAAATACCACGGGAACACCGAGGGTGGTAGCCTCCGAGAATCCGGGACGTCAACGGTTCTCGCACGCCACAAACTACGCCGTTCTCAGTAGACACGGGCCAACTCGTTCGGAATCCTTCCGATGAACGAGGGAAGGGGCGTGGCTGATGAATGCCGCGGGTGACAAAGACCAGCGACCACACACAAGGCAGCGAAGGAATAAAGATGCCGTGATCCAAATCTCCGTACAAAATTGTTGAAGTGACCATAAATAAAGTGGCGAAGCGTCAGGATGTGAGGAGGAACTCGAACTAACTCTGTCACAAATCACCACTCTTACCATCAAGCCTTCCACTCGAGTCAACACAGCTCATAGGAGAGAAAAAACAACGATCGTTAATACGGCACTTCAATGGTTCACGAATACCGGGGGAGAAGGCGGTAAACAAAGCAAAACTGCGAAGTCATATGACTCCCTTACAGAGTTCGTCGAAACTAATAAACATACTAACTTGTTAAAAAAAAAAACTTAACCTAAAATAAGATCAAAAGGTTGGACAACTATTAACAAATTATAATTAACAAATTATTAATTTACTTTAATCTAATACCTTTCTCCCCCTACAAAAAAATTTTTAATCAAATAGAGTAAAATTTTTTATACAACCTAAAGAATCAATTAAATCTTAAAATAGCATCAATCTTAAAAGTAAAGATAACCTTAATGTAAACATGCATAGAATTATCTAATAAAGCACACACAATTGTGCATTACACATTCTGAAATAAAAAGGTCGGCATTAAATATACCTCAATTAAACATACCAATATATAAACAGTCTAATTAAATACAAAGCCTGGAAAAAAAAAAAAAAAATAAAAATAACGAACATAATTCTAAAGCCAAGAACAAAATGTACTAAATCCCAGAAAATGATAAAGTTCTGAAATTCCAAAAGTTCTTGCTAAAAATTAAAGATATAAATGGCACAAAGACCTACCTATCAGCTAATAAGAAACTATTACTAATATAGAACTGAATATTTCTTACAACTAATACTTAAACTAAAAACAACACTGGCAAAAAAAAAAACAGAATTATCATATAAATAAACGGAACAACCGAACAACGTCGGAACAAACCATAAAGTTAGCACTCGCTTTCACTCTAAATGAACACAAAGAGAAACGAGCAGGGCGAAAGAGGCAGGGAAAGACCAAACAAAAATAAACACTTTACATCCTAGACAAGGTGTCCGGGATCTTATTATCAGATCCTTTAATATGTTTAATTACCAAGTTGAGCTCTTGCAGCTGCAAGGCCCAACGTAAAATCCTTTGGTTAGACCCCTTCATCCGTTCAATAAACACTAACGGATTATGATCCGTCCATACCTCCACTGGAAAAGAAAGATTAGTTAAGTACGGTTTAAAATGAGATATGGTACGGATCAGGGCGAGAGCCTCTTTCTCAATAGTTGAATACTTACGCTCTGCCGTTAACAACTTTTTGCTGTAGTAGGATATTGGGTACACCTCCTCGTCCTCACCCTTTTGAAAGAGAACGCCTCCAATGCCTACATCGCTAGCATCAACAAGCAATTCAATTTATAAAGGGAGGAGGCTTTGGAAAATTCGGAGAAATCAAAATAGGTTTAGACATAAGAATAGTCTTAATTTTAATGAATGCTTCTTCACACTCGCTAGTCCAAATAAATTTCCTATTTTTTAGCAAAAGTTCATTCAAGGGACGAGCAATGTCAGAAAAGTTCCTAACGAACCTCCTATAGTATCCCGTCATACCTAGCACCCTTCGAACTTCTCGGACATTGCACGGTCTCTTTAGATTAGTTATAGCCTCGACATTAGCCTGTTTCGGGGCTATATGACCCAGACCAACCTCATGACCCAGATACACAACTGTGGCCTTACCAAATTCGCATTTAGCGAGGTTAATGACTAAGCCCGCAGCACGGAGAGCTTCAAAAACTTTACCCAACCTGAGTAAATGAGTTTTCCAATCATTACTGTGAACAACAAGATCATCTATGTAGATCTCGGTACCTTCTAATCCACAGACCACACGGTTCATTAATCTTTGAAAAGTACAAGCAGCATTCCTCATCCCAAAAGGCATGACCTTGCATTCATACAAGCCGAATGGGGTGACAAATGCTGAAATTTCTCTTGCTCGATCCGACAAGGAACTTGCCAGTAGCCCTTGAGCAAATCCAACTTTGTAATATACTTTGCTGAACCAATGCGGTCTATGCAGTCGTCAATTCTTGGAAGAGGAAAGGAATAATTTTTAGTATGTGTATTAACTTTACGATAGTCCACAACATTCGATACTGACCATCGGATTTCTTCACCAATTTACTATAGGGAGCTCCAAGGACTAACAGAAGGTTGTATTAAATCATGCTTCAGCATATATTCTATTTCCTTATTGACTATATCCATTTTAGTGGGATTTAGTCTATAAGGACTTTGTTTAATTGGTGAAGCTTCTCCTACTACCACATCATGTTCAATTAAACTGGTCAATCCGGGCCGAATCTCTAACCAAATCTGAAAAAGAACGAATTAAGCCTTCCATTTCCCTCCTTTGATTTAGATCAAGATGCTTCAGATGCTCATCTAACCCATCCAAACATTGCACATTCTTGGATAGAGCATCTGAAGGTACTTGATTAATTATTTCCTCAGACCCATCAGGAAGCACCCTCTGCCACCAAAGAAACCGATTCATACCCTGTTTCCAAAGGATCAGATCTACTAGGACACATAAGGTTTCAGTCTGTTAATGTGAAAAATTCGACACTTTCGTTTGGTCCCGGGAGCTTCTATTTCATAATTAGATCGGATACCTTCCTCAACACCTTCCAAGGCCCCTTATATCTTGGTTCAAGGAAGTTATCCGAATCAGTACCTAACACCAAAACTAATTCCCCAGGCTCAAACGACCGTGCTCGAGTTTTCTTGTCATAATTAATCTTCATAGCAGCCTGAGAGCTAGCTAAATTTTCTCTAGCAAACTTCCAGGCGCTAGAAAGTTTTCCTCTAAGATTATCAACAAATTCACCCACGTTCGTCTCCTTTATTTGATCAGATTCCAAAACCTCATATAAAATTTCTAAAGGGCCCCGTATTTTATGTCCAAAGACTAATTTGTTCAAAAGGAGCCACGCCCGTGGATGAATTTGGATGACTTCTAAGAGCAAAGAGAGCAAAAGGAAAAGCCCTATCCCATTCCTCTCCTCCATGCTCATAACAAAATCTTCTTAAAATTGATTTAAGAGTTTGATGGAATCTTTCCACCACTCCCTGACTCTCTGGATGGTAAGGAACACTAGTAGTGTGCAGAATGGCCAGATCTGCACACTTACTTCGAAATTCCTTACTAGTAAAATTAGTTCCACAATCAGTTTGTATCTTACGAGGGATCCCATACCTCGAAAAGAAAATTACCAACTGGTCAAATACAGCCTTAGATGTGACTTTCTTCATGGGAATGGCTTCAGGAAATCGTGATGCTCGATCCATCACAGTCAGTAAATAGATAAAACCAGTTTTAGTTTTAGGCATCGGGCTCACTATATCAACTACCAGCTCATTAAATGGCTCCCCAATAGCTGGTATGGGATATAAAGGTGCTTTTACAATTGTCTGATTAGGTTTACCTACCACTTGGCACACTGGACATTCTTTCACATATTGTTTTACTGACGATTTCATTCCTGGCCACCAAAAAACATTTAGCCAACCTACGGAACGTCTTCCAGACACCAAATGACAGAGAATGAATCATCATGTGATAAATTTAATATTTGTCTCTGAAATTGAGAAGGCACCACTATTTGCTCAATACGGGACATTTGGGGATCATTCGCAAACAGGGGACGACTCACCCTATACAATATGCCCCTTTTTACCCAGAATCGAGGCTTCGTCAAGTCAGAAGTATCACCTAAATTAAAATTAAACTCTCTTTTCTGGGCTTCAATAAAAGCTGCTCGATCCCAATCGGGAATTACATTATCACTACTTACTACACTACTTACTACAGACCCGGGTCTTCCTACATCTACGTCTACCTCTAAACTACTCAAATTTAACTCTTCATCATAATTTAATAAATCTGCAGCTCTTGCGGCAGCTCTAGTGGTAACTGCTACTGGACACTTATTGATTGACAATATTGGGAATAATTCCTGGCCATCACTATTAATCATATCATTTCCTAATATGCCATCAATACCAGCTATAGGAAGACTCTCGACAACGGCCAACTCTGTCTTTCCATAATACCCAGGGAATGACAGCATTACCTCTACTAAAGGAGCTGAAACTATTGTGTTCGGGAAACCTCCCAGAACAATAAAGTTCCCTGAATACTTCACCAAACCTTTTAAACTGCTTTCCAGCACTAACGACCGAGCAGACCCTGTATCTCTCAAAAAACCTAACATCAATAATGACAGAATTATTATAAATTACTTTACCAGGCCATATGTATTTATCATATTTTAGTCATTCCTGTGGATTATTATTTACATCTCCGGGCGTACTATTACCACCACTACCACTATTTATTATTGGTAATTTTACGTCAGGAGATGCACTTGGCATTAAAGCCACAGGATTATTCCTTTGAAGATAATTTGTTCTGGCGTGACACTGAGCTTGGAAATGACCGGGTTTATTACACCAGAAACAAGTCTTCATATTACTATTTCTCGTTCCAGAATTACCTCCATTGGAAAATACACGAGTACCAGGTTTACTCGTGAATTTTCCATTCTTACTAACAGAGAAATTATTCTGAACGACAGAATTCTTAGACTTATTATTATCACCTCTTATTCCTTTATGAAAATTCGCTGACTTTACTACATTATTACTATTCATATCCTTGCTGGCGAAATTGCCTGAACCTGTTCTATGGGTCAAGACAAATTCGTCAGCCACTTGAGCTGCCTTACCTAAATTAGTGACCTTCAATTCTTCCAGATAAATTCTTAGTTCTTTGGAGCAAGATTTCTTAAACTCCTCCAAAAGCATGAGTTCTCTCAAGGAAGAAAAAGTGACAACTTGACGACTTTTCAACCATTCGTCAAACTGTTCCTCCTTGAACCTGGCAAATTCTACATACGATAAGGAAGGATGTTTATTAAAATTCCTAAACTTTAACCTGTATGCCTCAGGGACCAAATCATAGGCTTTTAAAATTAGTGCCTTTACCTTGTGATAATCCCTGGCTATCCCTTCTTCCAAGGCATTATATACCCGGATTGCCTTGCCTACCAGTTTACACTGAATCAGCACTGTCCACATCTCTGGTGGCCAAGACAACCGAGCTGACACCCTCTCAAAGGCCTTGAAGAATTCCGGAACATTCCTTTCATCAAAAATGGGGACCAATTTTAATGCAGCCCCAATATTAAACCTATCAGGCTGACTACCTCGTGGGGTGCTAAATTGGTTAGGAACCCCCTGTAACCTAGCCATTTCCAAATTAAGGTTGGCCATCTCTATCTCATGCCTCCTCACCCTCTCGTTCTCTGCATGCTCCAATTTCAACAACTATTTTTTTACAAATTAAATCATATTCCTGAATTTCCGTTGATTCAGAATTTACAGGCATTGTAGGCACTGCTGGCCCTAAATTCTCTACAGTCAAGAAAGGGTTTGTAGTTATATTTCCTCTTGGCACCAAATTGGCTGGTCCTTCATAAATGAGTCCAGTCTGAGGAGGATCATCAAATAGAGAAAAACCTGCACCACCACTAATACCATTATCATCTACAACTAGCCTATCATCATTTCCTAATTCACTACCTCTATCACTAATATTTTCCCCAACTAACCCTCAGCCCTCAGCCAAACCTTGCATAACACTGTTCTTTACCATTATTAGTAACTTCCTCTTTGTATCCGTCATTTTGAACGGAATACCTAACCACCTAGCACAACTAACAAGATACTCCTTACCTAGTATGGGTAAATGCCTAATACAGTCGGCAGACCCTAAGAACTCTGCAGGACTAAACTCAAAGTCTTCCAAATTATCATAAGTGGTAGGAGAGAAAGGTATTTCCAAAAATAAATACTATAACACTGAGGAGCGTTCTAAAGTCCCAACTACTGTGTACACCTGAGCGCAAATCCTGTCACGGTGCCCATTGTTACGACCTTATTTACGGCCGTAATTTCAAGGGTTCTTGTCTCTACTCAGAATTTGCGGTCAGTAAAAATGTAACACAGCAACTTAGGAACAAAAGAACAAACACCTCAACAAAAGTTACAATATTTATTTACAAACACACACAAAAAAAAAGGTAATGGTTGGTAACGATAATAACCAAAATAAATGAATGTATAAATCAAGTGAAAACCAACCTTAAGATCTATAAAAGATCACCTACAGCTAAATTAAACCCTAACATAAGAAATAGGAAATTTTAAATGTGACACTTCAGGCAGGTACCTGTCAAATTACTGGCCAGAAAAATCTAACCTAATAAACTAAGTTAGGTAGAAGGAAGCAAGAGAAAATAAATTGGAAACTTAATATTATTCCTACCTAACACAGACAAACTAACTTAAATGCTAAACTGAACTTAAGTAAATAAACAATGAATTACGAAAAATAATCTTACAAATAGATGCAAAGTAATAATCACAAGAGGCTTAGAGAATCATCTCCTCAGGTCATACCAGATCCAGAAGACCGTACTGCAACCAGGGGCGTGCAAATCTACAGGTACTCAGCGATCCACGATCGTCTTAATAGTTACAAAAATATCTCATACCTGTAGAAAGCCGCCCTACTTGTCTCCACGAGTTCCAAGAACTCACTGACGCTGATGCCGAGGTCAACCGGGTGGTCAAGCTGCAATGCCTGCAGGCAACCCAAAATACCACGGGAACACCGAGGGTGGTAGCCTCCGAGAATCCGGGACGTCAACGGTTCTCGCACGCCACAAACTACGGCCGTTCCTCAGTAGAACACGGGCCAACTCGTTCGGAATCCTTCCGATGAACGAGGGAAGGGGCGTGGCTGATGAATGCCGCGGGTGACAAAGACCAGCGACCACACACAAGGCAGCGAAGGAATAAAGATGCCGTGATCCAAATCTCCGTACAAAATTGTTGAAGTGACCATAAATAAAGTGGCGAAGCGTCAGGATGTGAGGAGGGAAGGAAACTCGAACTAACTCTGTCACAAATCACCACTCTTACCATCAAGCCTTCCACTCGAGTCAACACAGCTCATAGGAGCGAAAAAACAACGATCGTTAAATGCGGGCACTTCAATGGCGTGCACGAATACCGGGGGTGGAGAAGGCGGTAAACAAAGCAAAACTGCGAAGTCATATGACTCCCTTACAGAGTTCGTCGAACTAATAAACGATACTAACTTGTTAAAAAAAAAAACTTAACCTAAAATAAGATCAAAAGGTTGGACAACTATTAACAAATTATAATTAACAAATTATTAATTTACTTTAATCTAATACCCTCGTTACTTTCGTTATTTGTATTCCAACAAGATTATATTCTGTATGGTAAGGTCCCTTAGATATCTTGATATAACTGTGCTTTGAGTGAGAGAGAGAGAGAGGGAGAGGAGAGAGACGAGAGAGAGTGAGAGAGAGAGAGAGAGAGAGAGAGAGAGAGAGAGAAAGAGAAAGTATTTTCCCCTATGGAAATTGTGAACACCAGCATAGCAACAAATTACTGTCAAAACATACGTAATCATTAAGTGCACTGCCCAGTCGACGCGCACCTGTGACGTCACAGTGCGGGAACCGAGCGACCTACGATCTCACCTTATTATTCCATCTTGGTCCACTCTGTCAGGAATACCAGCAGTTCAAAACGATAAGGCAACAAGGGGCCATTGTTATGGTAAAGTCCTTGGACGACTGCCTAGCGTGCCTATAGCCTTTTTCGGTGTTTTTCAGTCTTTTTTTATACGCACAGTTTCATTTAGCTGTTTTGAATCAACCTAAAAATGTTTTATAGGAAAATCTACCTGGAAGTTGTTACACCAGAATTTCATGTTTAGCCTATTTCTGCAAAGATCTTACGTATTTTCTCATTCTCATAGATCAAATTCTGAGAATAGATTATTTGAATTGTTTTGATGTTATGATACTTAAAAAATGTTTCAGATTCGTATTGTGTAGCGGTTTCCAAACCGACTTTTAACATATATGGCCATTATAGATTAGCAATTTTGACGTGTAGCCTAATAATATACTTTTAGACTTGAAGGCCATTAAAAATGGATTTAGTCTACGATATAATTCGTTTTCTTAAAGTAAAAGATCTCATTTTCTTTTATTAAAAGAACAGTAACTTAAAATAAAACGAGTCTTAATACTTTTTCCTCTTTTCTTGTTTTTCAAGATTGGACTTCTTTCAATACTAATGCATAAAAAGTATAATGTCATTTTGAAAATTATTCAGTCCTCTAATTATAAGAATTATCGTCGTATTGATAGAATTGGGTCTGCTACCTTTTACATAATGATATATACCTAGTGCAATGTATAGGCCTAATCGGGAAAAATAAAAGATATGATAGTGAAAAAAATTAATTTGTATGGACATCGACATTCAATTTTTAGTCGATTTGTAAGGAATTTTAAGCATTGTGTAAAAAATTAGTGATGCCCCGTTAATAAATCCTTTGTCAAACGGCGAACCCATGAATGCAACCTAACATTCTACGAAACTAACATCCCTAGCAGACAAAATTAGGCATAATTATAGTGTCCACCTGGTCTGCAACCCAACTATGAAACCCCCATAACATGTAGTCATAATGCTAGAACTGGAGAGGATGAATGAGATGGAACCCTATTATGTGATGGGTTGAATACTTGTAATATAAGGGTGTATGGGACAGTCAAAGATTAGCTGTTGCTTTTCCTGTGCAAAGACATAAAAAACAATGACATAAAAAACTGGGAAACCTTCCAGTTTTTTTGTTTTTTTTTTTTTACATTCAACAATCTCAATCAGCAAGCCCACAGGCTAACGTAAGTGCCCATTATTATGAATACCAATGTCAAAATAAGATCCAGAATATTGGGTAAATATTCTGTTACCGAGTAATATGTCAGTTTTTACGTTATTTTGGAATATTTTATAAAAAACCACCAAATTTCATAGCCTAGCCATTCCATAATAATTAGTATTGATAAAGGAAATCCACATTGTAAGGTGTAGGTAGGCCTACATTGCAATCTTCATTTCAAGTTCACAGTGATCGCGAGAGGTTGTGTGAACAGCGTTACCTTTTTTCTTAATTTTCAATTTAGGACAGTTGGTTGTCGTTCAGTTTAGAAGATGAATTGCATCAAATCTCACTAGTGGTTAATCTTTTCACTATAATTTGGATAATATTAAACCATTTTGATGGCTAATTTTTTTACTATAATTTGGATAATATTAAACCTTTCTGACACACGACGTAGCATTTAACTGGATGTCACTATAATATGTAAAACGTCAATGATGCATTGTGGAACTCATGAAGGAAAATAAAAAAACAGCAGTAATTTTCAGAATTGAATATATGTCTCTAGTGTTTGTGTTAATAAGAACTACATATTTTCAATTACCATAATGTCATTTTAAGCATTTCTTGTCCTCTTTTTTTGAGGAAAGCTATCTTGAGTTCCAAAAGAGTGATAACAGAGAAAAGTGATTTGAATGTTGGTCACAGTTACCAGCTATTAAATAATCTTATCAGCCTCAATGATCTACCAACTTTTCGACTTCCTCTACTTTTCATGTGCTTATGCCTATAATCGAGCTGGAAATAAGCGAAGAAGCTTTTATCTCTCCTAGCAAAAGTCTAACGCTCACACAAAAGATCCAGCGAGAACGTGTTACCCCTTGCTACAAATGCAAACATAGGTCTATTCCCTCTGCTACGAATGCAAACATAGGTCTATTCCCTCTGCTACAAATGCAAACATAGGTCTATTCCCTCTGCTACGAATGCAAACATAGGTCTGTTCCTTCTGCTACAAATGCAAACATAGGTCTATTCCCTCTGCTGCGAATGCAAACATAAGTTATTCCCTCTGCTACGAATGCAAACATAGGTCTATTCTAGCTCATCCATATGTAAATATCTGTTAAAGGTGAAAGATTTTCCGTTGAATAAATATTTTTAACAGATTTTTTAATGTATCTGTATTTGCACGACTCAGTTTCTCGATTGTTTCAGACTTTTGGACCGGTTTATTTCTAAAAGGCATGATTTGAGTTTCAAAGAGGATCAAATGGAAACCCTTGAGGAAACCTCAAATTCCAATGGAAAGCTTCGAACTCGTGTAGTACGATTGGGTTAGGGTTAGAGTGGTTAAATAAATTTAAGCACTATTTATTTCATAAAGGGTAAAATATAATGTGATTTTGCAGAAGGGTCGTGAGGGGGGGCCTGGGGGGGGGACATAGGTCCCTCGGCGCAGCATTGAGGGGTCGCCAAATTGAAGTTGGGAAGACCTATTTTGGGGGAAATGGGATGATGAAACCATTAACTTAGAATCTTTTAGTTTTTATGAGTTTTCAGTACATATTTTATATTTAATGTAGATTGACTTCCTTTAATGTTTATCATATATAAATGTAATCATTGCGTGTTAATGACTATACTATCAGATTTTATTACGTACTTATAAAATAAGTGGTTCATGCAGTGACTGAGTCAGTGCAAAGATATTGGATAGTTACCCCCATCAATCTAGTGTTTCGTTTTCTTTCGTGAGCATTTTTGTGCATAACGAACTGCACACTACAATTATTTATGTTTTCTCGTAAAGCTGAGGCTACGTAAAGTATCTTATTTATTAATCTTTTGCAACGAAAAATGTAGTAAGAAATTTTTATTTATGCAACTTTTTTTCATTCTCGAATGAGAAAGACGTCAGTCACAACACTGTCAAGTTGTTAACACAACTTCACAATTTTATAGACGCCGTGAGAACCAAGGTATGATAAAGTTAGCACAGACGGTAACCATAGAGCCCAGCCCCGAAGAGCCAGACTAGGAAGTGGTTTGCAGTTTGTCTGAAGCGGCTATTACAAGGGTAAGTTTTGCGTGAGCACAGCACCTGGTATTCCATCATCTCAGCATGCTCAGGCTAGCATAATCACGTTATACTGCAATTAAACAGTCTCCATAATTGCCCATGCATGTATAAAAATAACGAAAGAAAAGGTGAGTTAATTTGATTTCCTGTATATGCATATACTGATGAAACTTTGTGCATTGTAATAGATATAAAAAAAGAATGACAATTTTTTCTAAGGGATATATAAATAATCCCTCAGTTCCACCGTGCTTTCCCAAACCCTCGAGTTGCCTTTCAAATACTGCTAACCATTGCAATATCAATCGCTAGTTGTGATCGATCATTTAGTTAAGTTGAAACTTATCTTGTCGCATCTGCGAACATCTATGGGGCAAGAGAGTGTCAGTTTTAACTCTAATAAGCGTAGAGCAAGAGATCGCAAACAAAATAAACTGAAGGCGTGATAAACAAATTTGCGGCTGCAAACACATTGTAACGGGCATCAATTCATTGTCAATCCCTTTCTTTGTTTAGGTTTTCTGGTATCAATATCTGTCTAATTATCTTTACATTTTAATACTTTTATACCGTTTCATTTCTTTGCATATGGTTGATCCTATACTCCGTTTTTATCCATCTGTCCATCCGCCTGTGGTGTTTTCGTATGGTAACACTGCGCCCCAGGCTTTAAATAGTCACGCTATTTGTAAGTTTGAGGTAAATAAAAGGATATCTGGGTGTACATTTGCAATTGAAAAGTGTTTTAATAATTTACTGTATTCGAATTACACCGTTAATATTCAAAATACGACATTATTATAATTGTTGAATGAAAGCTGAATGTAACTATCTAGAGCCCGGGACGCAGTGTTACCATACGCAAACACCACAGGCGGGAGGACAGATGGAAAACAACAGAGTATAGGTACCATCACTTTAATCTTTTTGTTTTCATTATTTTGACGCATGTTAAACATTCTCTAAATAAATTTGACTAATAAAAAAAAGTTAAACATTAGGGAATACATGGGGCTAAGAAAATCATGAAAATGTACAATTTGTTACCGGCATAGACGTTTATACTAGAAAAAAATAAATAGATTTTGTGGTAAAGAATGAATAGTTATAATGCATGAAAAGAAAACTGATAAGAATAAAGATGAATTCGTTCACTAACTATAAACCTTACGTCTTTAATTTGCCATTTGTCTTTGGTTATTAAGAATTACTGCTTAATGTGATGCTTTATTATAATCTATATTTTAGTTATCTTATCAACATTTTGAATTTTTTTATGAGGGCTAATGATTAATTAATTACAGTATATCTATTATATGTAAAATAAACTTTTTCAGTTTGCAAATTCGGTTTGCGTTCTATCATTCCAGAATATTATTATGCAAATTAGAATGTTTTGTTTTCAACACAATATATCTAAAATAATGAAGGCAAACATTTTCTGCCAAGATTAGCACACTTAAATGAAAATAGTCCTCCAACCCACCCACCCCCTCCCCCCCTTTGGGGGCGCCAGCAACCCTCACAACACCACTGATTTTGTCTGTATGCTAAAGCTACGTGGTTTGGTATGCCGCCACCAGGGTGGCGCTGCTTGCAGCCACAGAGTTTCCGCCAATTAATAAATACCCGGGTTAGTGAATAGGTGCTGCAATTTTTTCGTTCATCACCTAAATAGTGGCTGTTGTGTAACAGGAGCGGGTACAGGAATTCTTCAAGAGAAAATGGAATAACATCTCACAGGTAAACAAACCATAGTTACTATAATGAATTTTGTTTACCCATAATTTTGTGTTGGTCAGTGAAATGCCTTTAGCAGTAGACTCACTTTCACAGTTAACAGATATTCTCAGCTTATTTTTGTGAAACAAATGCATTAGCAGGTTCGGTTTTCAATTCAGGATATAATCAATCTTATACATGCTCCAGAATATAGGTAAAAAAAAATACCCGGTTCGATATTGAAAATTCTTGATAGTAAGTAGCCTTAAAGTTTACTGGTTGTGACAACAAGTCTCATCTTTTAAACGATACTGGGATGCATGACGAAACCTATATTATGTCAGTCACTGGGAATTCTTCGCAGTAGGTAGGCATCGATACTGTCTATGCTACCAGTTTTTTCAGCTTTTGACATGTAAAGGCAGCCTTAGAGTAGTTTACCAAGAAAAGCATTTTATCAAACGATGTTTCTCAATGAAATTCAGAAACGTTACACTTGGCGAGAGTATTTTAGGACGGCCTTAACAAACCGCACAAAGTTACTGATTCAGTTCAGTGTCAAAGAAGTTGTATTTGCGATATGTATGACGAATTGTGTTCTAATTTATATTTTCATCGAACGATGTGTCTCAGATTCGAATAGCAAAAAAAAAAAAAATTAAATTTGGCAGCTAGGCCACACATATGATTCCCTCAAACTACTTACATCGTAAAATGCAGCATCGTTTAAACGGTGTTCTAAATATAATTTCTATTCGAATATATAAAAATAGTTTCTCTGTGGTAAAAGCTATGGCTATATCATGCCAAGGGAAAAAATATTTATGAATAACAGCAACGAGGAAAAGAGCCTTGGCGAAAGCAAACCCTAGACCTGTAGTACCTACCTATTGATTCATCGGGTATCTTTATTCATTAGTCCTTTTAAGTATAAATGTGTTCCAAATAAGCCATTATGAACTGTCAGTACTTAGTATGCATGTTTAGCTACTTTGGTATTTCTGGGAGCATTGTTTGTCGAAAATTTAAAAACACATTCAGCAAAGTATGATATTTTCCCGCCAACGCCAAGCGCAGCTCAGCACATTGTAAACAAACCGACGACAGGAGAGGCTAAGCTAAGTCATTTCTCTGAACGATACTTGGCGAGAATTGTTAAAAAAGGACTGCCATTTAACAATTTTCTCCAAGTATCGTTCCAAACCTTTTCAGAGCAGCAAGAAATGACTTAGCTTATGCTCACGTTGAAGTTGTATTTCACTTACTAATATTTAAGATATATGCAGATTAGAATGCCAAATTCTTAACTTTACTACTATGGACTTTAGAACAATAACATTTCGAAATATATTATACAGTAATGAATAATTTGCCGAGACATTCTTTTTTTTATGGTGTTTTTACGTTGCATGGAACCAGTGGTTATTCAGCAATGGGACCAACGGCTTTACGTGACTTCCAAACCACGTCGAGAGTGAACTTGTCACCAGAAATACACATCTCTCACACCTCAACGGACATTCTTATAGTAATTAAACGCGAGGGAGAAAAAGGCAATGGGCTGCCCTTTTTTGTAACACTGTGCTAGTTTAGGTGTTTTTGTATGGACGCCCGAAGTCACGAGCTTACGTACTGTACTCTAGAGCATTGGTTCTTAAAACTTTTTCTGCCATGCCCCCGCCCTTTGCATTATGTATAGATCCCACGCCCCCCTACCCCTGAAACTTTTGCCATCTATAAACAATATGTTGTCCATTTGTATATTATTGTACTTATATGAATATATGGATGTATGATAGATTTTTATTTCGTTGCTGTTAATTTTTTTTATAAGTATGCACTGTAGCACTGTACTATATTTAATGTAATATACAAAGTTCATAGAATACGGGTAAAACAAACATATGATGAAATCAAATTTTATCCTAATCCTTATTCAAGAGTTGAAATAAGACAATTCATAAACAAGATCCGAAATGGAAGTTTACTTATATTTTGAATTTTTAGCATGTTTTGAGATAATTAGAAAACATATGGGAGAAGTTATACTGTTTTTGGTAATTGAATTTAACATCAAAAATTAGAAAAATAATAGGCAACATCTGCCAATCTTGCTTAGAAACTAATGACGCCCCCCAGTGTAAGAATTACTGCTCCGGAGTGTTGACTGTAGACTTCTGAGTCCTGGCCTTCTATAAATGGTGTTCTTAAAGTGTGTTAGGATCAAGAAAAAGGGCTAGCTAGGAATCTCACTTATGATGCCACCTTCTAAAAGGGCAATTTTATATAAAGTATAAATATATTGTGTTTTATGGGCTTTTTATCTTCATATACATACCAACATTATGTATATGTATATATTTCTATATATATATATATATATATATATATATATATATATATATATATATATATATATATCCATGAGGAAATTCAAATTTATAAGTGCTTCGTTGCTGGCCAGAATTCGAACCCGGTTTAGATACCACAACAGACAGTGGCTCTGACCACTCACTCATCATGGAAAATTTAATGTTAAACGATATTTGTGGATGAAAATAGCAGTTACACATTTATGCAGTAGGTGAACGTGTGCATATATATATATATATATATATATATATATATATATATATATATATACACACACACACACACACACACACATATATATATATATATATATATATATATATATATATATATATATATATATATATATATATATATCTTTTCTTACTGAACCTTCGTTGCATTCCATTTCAGCATTGGACTGTATGTTCGGAAGCACACCGTTTTAAGATGTTTATTTTGCTGACGTCTATTAGTTGCAACAACGTGATTGATAGCAATCGTAGGTGACCGTGTCACCGTTGTTGACGTTTTGTAGTGTAGCAACTAACGGGCTCTCGCAAGCCCATTACTCGAGCGAGCTTCCTGAGCGCAGTCCAATTCAGTTCGTTACTAGCCGTTGGACCGAGAAGGAATGTCGCTATCGGCTTCGTGAGACAATCGATGGATCTTAGTGCAACCGCGATGGCTTTATATTTGAAGAGTTATCGAAGAGCTATTGTGCAATGACTTGGCAGTCTCTTGGAAGAAGAGCGTTGTAAGTTTACATGGTTTGGAGTGGGTAAGTTTTGGCTTCTTTGATTTACCGGTCGAATTTGTTTCGTAATTCACTCTCTGTTGCTGTTATCAAATATTTTCAATTTTTCATCACAGTTATTTTGCTTGATCGATCCTGAAGACTTTGATATTCCATTTCATGGTGAGGATTGTTTTGAATGGTGATGAAATCAAGTTGGTCATGGTTTCTCAAATCAATTTCTGTGACTTTCGAACAAGTGAGGCCAATCCTAAAGCTTAGAAAACAGTAACTCATATTACTTGGGAAACACACAGGAAAGACAGAGAGTTCAAAGACTGGCGTGATCAACACTCGGAGGAACTGGTATAGCATAAGAAGCTTTAAGGAACAGTACCCTTTCAAGTTTCAGAGAACAATTTCGGAGTTGCAAATTAACGGCTAAGTGTAAGTGGGCCAAACTAGGAGGGAAAACGCAGCTACCGGTAGAAGTTAAAACCTTTTCCCAAATATATTGCTATGGTTTTAATACGCAAAAGCTGGTAATGGTCTGCCTCTCTCAACGAAGTCAATATTATCAGACTTGACGTCGTAAATTCCAAAACACGACTGGGTTACACTGATACACGTTAAAAGGCTTATTCTAATTAATGATATCCCATGCACTACTTACAGCTTGTACCATTCGTTTCTTTACCTAATTAGATACGAATATTAAAAACATTTAATGATAGGTATGAAAAAGAGAAATATGCGATATCCCAACACCAGTCATTTTCAGCCAAATATGGAGAAGTGCACGACATCCAACAACATATCACACGACCATAAACAACACAGAAACAATTTACGAAGGCGATATTCGGTCGACAATCCTAAACCAGCCAAAAATGGCAATAACCGAAAGTACTTATAACTAACAACTGCAATAAAGAGCAAAACATGGCTGAAATATGGAAAAATGATAAAACTCACAGCCAGGAGGTTGCTATTTTTGGTTGGTAAATCCAGAAGCACTTATTACTAACAAATCCAAGGGGCCAACTGTGCTTATTCACATTTACTTGACTCCGGGAGTACCTACTAAACCAAACATAAACAAAATAAGGACGACAGGCATTTCACCAAGGCTACTGGTACAACATTGCCCTCTGTTAGCCTGATACCAAATTATGAAAGTTAGATCTACAGAAATACACAATATTATAACGAAAGCGAGGAAAACGGTGTGTTTTGGACATCGGATGTGAGAGTGAGACTAATGACAAATAAGTTTAGTACATTTTTCTAAAGTAGCTGTTCAGAGAAAAACACGATGAGCCTGAAGATCATATCCATTTTTTTTCCTAAAGTGTCACATCTGGGTCTGAAGAGTTCATCTTCTGAATCCTTAAACATCATAAGCGTTGAAGCAAACCTATAGTTGCATCTAGGCAGAATAATGCTTGAGGTCAGAATCAGAAGAACCTGGCAAGATGTAGGCAGGTCGAGAATCAACTTCCACAACATTTTGAACAAGAGAGAGATGATACATGACGTGGGAATTCATTCGCATATGACAGGAAATGTCAGCTAGGAATCCTGAGTGTCACTGCTTAAGAGGAAGGATAAGGCCAGGGAGGCATTTGACTCCAAAGAGCACAACTGCTTTATGACACTGTCATCATCTACAGGAATAGAGCAGTTATATAATTGATTCATAATGAGTTATCTCACCGATTGTTGACAAACACCTTGAAGACTGCCTTGAGACAGATTCACTTTTAAAACCGCTTGAAACAGATTCAGGGAGACTGTCTGAACTTATGTATATACACGTTTGTACAACTTTGTGTTTTCAGATTCATCAATAGGAGAAAAAGCGTCGTGACCATAATGACTTTGCTGTTATTGTTCCATTTTAAGCTAGCTTATGCTAGCACGGGCTCTTGCTGTTGGGCAACCCGTGCTTCATCCTAAGTTCATTTCCCCAAAGACACCGAGAGCGATTTGCAGCGGTGGTAACTAGGTGCTTGAACGATGCCAGTGATCAAGGGCTCTGGGTCGAAATCCAATTGAGGAATCTATCACCTCATACACTTGTAAACAGGTAGAATCGGAATATGAGATTAAGGTCTGAGCCAAGCGCTAGGGCCAATGAGGTCATTCAGCGCTGAAAGGAAAATTGAGAGTAAAGGTTTTAAAGGAGGAAAACCTCACAGTTGCACAATGAAACAATTGTTAGGAGAGGGTGGAAAGTAAAATCGAAGAAAGAGGATATGAACGGAGGTATAGTAAAAGCTAGAGGCCGAAGGGTCGCTGCAACGAGCCTTGAGTAATGCCTACAGTGTACCGCGTGAGGTGAACAGATGACACTAGGCCCCTACAGGGTAAACGGGTAGATGGTCACAAAAGCGACCCGTAACGGAAAAGCGCAGCTGCGCAGTTCGAATCAGCCAAAGGTTTGAGTATGAGCGCAGCAGCATCTGCTTCATTACATAAGGTAGAAGAAAATTATTATCAAAAGGAAGATTAGAGATTGATTACACCCTCTGAGTCATTATATTGTCTTCTTTATATGCAGACGTTACGATTCGTACTATTATCGAACGTTTCTTAATGTCATCCAATTTGTACTATTATGGAACGTTCCTTAATGTCATCCAGTTTGTACTATTATGGAACGTTTCTTAATGTCATCCAATTGGTACTATTATGGAACGTTTCTTAATGTCATCCAATTGGTACTATTATGGAACGTTTCTTAATGTCATCCAATTTGTACTATTATGGAACGTTCCTTAATGTCATCCAATTTGTACTATTATGGAACGTTCCTTAATGTCATCCAGTTTGTACTATTATGGAACGTTTATTAATGTCATCCAGTTTGTACTATTATGGAAAGTTTCTTGATGTCATCCAATTTGTACTAATATGGAACGTTTCTTAATGTATCCAATTTGTACTATTATGGACGTTCCTTAATGTCATCCAGTTTGTACTATTAATGGAACGTTTATTAATGTCATCCAGTTTGTACTATTATGGAACGTTTCTTAATGTCATCCAATTTGTACTATTATGGAACGTTTCTTAATGTCATCCAATTTGTACTATTATGGAACGTTTCTTAATGTCATCCAATTACCATTCTCTCTCTCAAAACGTTGCTCAATAAACTCTCTGGTTTCATATACAGGTAAAAGATAGGATGATATTGTTACACTGGCGGTTCATGATCATATAATTCATTTTCTTTCTCCCCATCACTATCGTCGTCATCTTTCGCTTACGTTCAAGCTTTTTATTTCGTCCAAATGCTCGGGAGAGGATTCTCAGAAAAGTCCGCGAACAACGAGGAGAATGGCTTCATTAAATGTTGGTTGCGAACATTGCAGACGGGCTTTTATGGAAACTTCTTGGGAAGGTCGGTCGTGAATAAGAAGTTCGTTTTTAATTTTCACGTCTGGTTCAAACCCTGATCCAATTCCACTTTTTGTCTTTAAGAAAACTATTGATATGGCTTTGTCCGTCCGCACTTTTTCTGTCCGCCCGCCAGATGTTAAAAACTACTGAGGCTAGAGGGCTGCGAATTAGCATGCTGATCATCCACGCTCCAATCATCAAACATACCAAAGTGCAGCCCTCTAGCCTCAGTAGTTTTTTTAAATTTTATTTAAGGTAAAAGTTAACCATGATCGTGCGTCTGGCAACGATAAAGACAGGCCATCACCAAGCCGTAGCTGAAAGTTTCATAGGCAGAAGCTCATACAACATTATACGTTGTACAGAAAACTCGATTGACCCAAAGAAACTTCTGATAATTTTTACTTGTTTTAACTTTGGAGACAATTAGACCAAAGAGGTACAATAGGTTGCTGGTCTCCCGCATGGGCAGTGGTTCAATACTCGTGTAACAGCAACGAGAACTGAGAACTGGGCACTGTGCATAATTCAAGTGTAATTAAACGATGGTTAACTGTAACGCGTTATATACGTTAGTTATGAACATTCTCGTCAAATGAGAATTCAGAACATGGAGATTCTCACAGAAATTCTGATCAGATTGATAAAGGTTGTAGTAGTGACCAAAAGGGCAAACTAAAAGCATTCTTGTTTTATAGGGAAAGAACGTTTTATGTATGCTTTATATGGCTATTTACTTGGGATAAAGAGGAAAAAAGTTAAGCTGTCAACGATACATTTTATGAATATATTTTTAAACCCTAATGGTTATTTACTCAAGATATAAAAATCTATAGAGTAACGGAAATGGCAGCAATTAGTCTTTCCTACGTTGGAAATTAGAAGATTGAAGTTAATAGCCAGAAATCCCTTTGCAAATAAATTGATTTTTAGGGGATGAATAAGTTCTTCGCTGGACGAGTGGTTTTCCCGCTCGGCTGCCAAGTCGGTGGTCCGAGGTTCGAATCCCGGCTCGGCCAACGCGGAATCAGAGGAATTTATTTCTGGTGATAGAAATTCTTTTCTCGATATATTGTGGTTCGGATCCCACAATAAGCTGTAGGTCCCGTTGCTAGGTGACCAAATGGTTCCTAACCACGTAAAAATATCTAATCCTTCGGGCCAGCCCTAGGAGAGCTGTTAATCAGCTCAGTGGTCTGGTAAAACTAAGATATACTTAACTTTAGGGGATGAATACGAAGTCTTAAATGACTGCATTTCTGGTGGTTCGTATATGTTGAACAAGCATATAGATATTACCTGGACATTACAAGACATATGGTAAATTTGTTAGATGGAAATGACTAACCGCTACCGGTCTTCTGCTTTATCCGCAACGTTAACGGTCTTCGAAATGTCGCTCAGAATGACGGAACGAGATATAAAAAAATATCCGGTACTACTGTCGCTTGTTATCCTACTCCGGGGTGCTAAAGTAGATTCACATCAACCATCCATCTGATGCCTAGGTCCGTCCCTTTCGATTGGCAGTTGATAAGCCAATCACAGGGCTGGAAAGTTGGAAACTCTCAGTCTCTCGAGAGAGTTCATATAGGCAGGATGTATGTTCCACCTCTCCTGAGGGATACGTCTTTCAAAAGTATCCCTCAGGAGGGGTGCATTTTGTAGAAAGTTGGAGATCGGCCACAGGAAAAGATAGGATTATTTTAGGTGCTGAATCTAATTGGAATAAGGACGCTTTCACCTCTAAACTGATAGCGGAGAGGTACGCGGAGTCTAAACCAGACAGCGAAAAATCTTAAGGATCCGTTTCCCGTAGGGGCGTGTAGTGCCGTCAATGCACCTCATGCGGTGCAATGTAAGCATTACTTAAGGTTCTTTGCAGCGTCCCTTCGGCCCCTAGCTGCAACTACTTTCATTCCTATTTACTTTACCTCCGTTCATATTCGCTTTCTTCCATCTTTCTTCCAACTGTGAGGCTTTCTTCTTGTTACATCTTTCAAACCTTTTCACTGTCAATTTCCGTTTCAGCGCTGAATGGCCTTAGTTGTCCAGTGCTTTGCAGTATGCCTAAAATCTATGAAATCAAATCAGATCAATTAAAGATCCGTTATTTCAACACTAGATTTTGTATAAAAGGAAATGAAGTCGAGCTTAGAGTGGTTTGCTACTTTATCAAGTACGTTGCACTTACAGAACGCTTTAACAGCCTTGAAACGTCTGGTTATAATGATATAACCAAGGATTTTTCATTGTTTGGCTGGAACAAGTGTTCATATTCTGTATTTCTCTTTACTTCTCTCAGTACCTAATGAGCACCACATTCTTTGGTGGCTTGAATTTCAAGTCAAAAGCCAAAGGGGCTTGTTTCGTATGGATAAAGTTCATCTGAATAATGACATTAGAGCCAACACTATAGTATACTCACATCAACCGTGCATTTGATGTCTAGGCCAGTCCCTTACGACACTCCTGATTGGCTGTTGATAAGCCGATCACAGGGCTGGAAACTCTCAGTCCCTCTCGAGAGTTCACATAGGCAGGATATATGTTCCACTTCTCCTGAGGGATACTTTTGAAAGACTTATCACTCAGGAGAGGTGAACATAGATCCTACCCATGTTAACTCTATCGAGAGACAGAGTTTCCAGCCCTGTGACTGGCTTATCAACAGCCAATCAGGAGCGTCGTAAGGGACTGGCCTAGACATCAAATGCACGGTTGATGTGAATTTACTATAGCACTCTATGATGAATCTTTGAATTTTAGTAATTTCAACTTTTCCTTAAATAAACTCACGGTAAATGCTCTAAAACTCATTAATGGTATCTAAACCATATTTTTGATCTTCAGGAAGAGAAGCTGTAGAGAGAAGATTACGCCAAGTAGCTGACAGGCCTTGATCTTTTACTCTTACGTAACTGAGGCCTAAGGGTTTCATGACGCGATCATCCTCTGTGTGTTTCGTAAACTAATGTCATTTAACTTATTCGAAGTTTGGTTTCTGATCGTTAGCCTTTCGTTCATTTGTTTGGTTTTATGTACAGCCCTGCAAAGGGATGATTCCCTCACTGGAGGGCCCTTGTATGATTTCTAAATAAGTTGCTTTTTATATTTGTAATTGTCTTTGAATTGTTTTCTCATCATTATCGTAGCTCATGCAGAATACGAGTGTTTTTAGTTCTTTTTAAAATTTGCTTTCTTCTTGTATAATCTTCACTTCAGGCGGTATTTTGTTGCATAGAGGCGGTACTTTGCTAACACGAACTCAGATCCTTAATCAGGTGTAAATAATATACAAAAGAGTAAAGTTGTGAAGTCTTTAAGGGATAAACTGCTTGAAAAATAGGAAAGCTCAGTAATGTTAGCACTATCACAGCACACTTCATTTGCCGAATTGAACACGAAGAGCCTTGAATATATTCGTATTTTATGTCTGCAGGAACTTCATTCATTTTTGACAACTCGCTTCTGTTGACATTTGGAAACTGGGCCTGTAGGGCGACAGGAACCCCAGGCTCACTGATTTCCGGAGAAGTTTACTTACCTTGACATTAACAGCTTAAAATTACTCTCTCTCTCTCTCTCTCTCTCTCTCTCTCTCTCTCTCTCAGCAGAGACACGTAGCAACGGCATGCCCTTTCGTACTATCATTTATTCAAGGAATCGATGTAGAATAGGAGAACAAGACTTACATTTAAAGGAAATCATTACTTTTACCTTATAGCCCGGAGCACCAAGTAGTAGGAGGAAGGCAGCGCGCGCCACATTCAAAGAAAGATTTATTTAAGAATTAAGTGTTAAACATAGTAGTGAAATAAGAAACAAGAAGAGCTTTCCGTTCTGCTGCATTATAGGGCTCATGATCAGTCAGGGACACTTTGGCGAGCGTCGAAATACGAAGATAATTGGGAGATCCGCCGGTTTTCCTTTGCATCGCGATTTATGTGACCAGAGAATCCAGTGCAATGTCAGGTGGGTCATTTTTTTTTTTTCAGATATTGTTTCTATTGCTGTTGGTGTGTTGGTCTATTTGTTTATTAGAAGAAACTGAGGATATCAGTTTTCGAGTCGAGAAAGTTTGACTCAATAAAAATCGAAAAGTGATCATTATTAGCCTTTTTACATATTTCCTTTTTTTTTCATCGCCTTCGTCCCAGGTGCTAAGAATGACCAGGAATCAGGTGTTTAGATCTGTCAAAAAAATTTGTTTTTAATGTCTAATTAGAGAAAAGTAAATCGACAATAGTACCGATCTCTCAGTTGCGTCAGTGCACCTCATGTGTTGCACTGTAGGCATTACTTAAGGTTCTTTGCAGCGTCCCTTTGGCCCTAGCTGTATTCCCTTTCGTTCCTTTTATTGTACCTCCGTTAATCTTCTCTTTCTTCCATCTTACTTTCCACCCTCTCTTAACAGTTGATTCATAGTGCAATTGCGGGGCTTTCCTCTTGTTACACCTTTCAAACATCCTTACCGTCAATTTCCGTTTCAACGTTGAATGACCATATTGGTCCCAGTGCTTGGCCTTTGGCCTAAATTGTATATTTAATTCAATATATTCTTATTCAATAGCGCTTATATAAGTGTGCGATTCTTTATTCACGGGATTCAGCGTTTTCTATGTAAAATTTATTAATTTATTCGTTTTTTCCTTTTCATTCTACCTTAATTGCTTTTTATATGGCCTTTAATACATTTCCCAAACTTATTGTTCCCCGTAGGAGGATTGCGTCGTCAGTACACCTCACGCGGTGTACTGTAGGCATAAGGTTCTTTGCAGCGTCCCTTCGGCCCCTAGCTGCAACCTCTTTCATTCCTTTTACTTCACCTCCACCAATATTCTCTCTTCCATTTTGCTATCCACCCTCTCCGAACACGAGAGGGTATCCTACTGTTACACCTTTCAAGCCTATCTACTCTCAGTTTCCCTTTCAGCGCCGAATATGACTTCATAGGCCCCAGCGCTTGGCCTTTGGCGCTAAATTTACATTCCACTCCATTCCAGCTTCTCGTTGGACGAATCGGTTACGTGCTCGGCTACCGATCTCAAGGTCCGGATTCGATTCCCGACTCAGCCAACGCGAAATCAAATTAACTTATTTCCGGCGATAGAAATTCATTTCTCGATATAATGTGATTCGGATCCCACAATAAGCTCAAGGTCCCGTTGCTAAGAACCAATTGGTTCCTAGCCACGTAAAAATATCTAATCCTTGGGGCCAGCCCTAGGAGAGGAGCTGTTATAAACTCAGTGGTCTGGTTATACTAAGATACACTTGACTCCTCTCCATTCCAGACTTATAGTTAGGTACATACATTGGCAATGACTTCGCTTTAGACTGAAGGCAAAAAACAGAGTAAATCTTTTGAAGGTAACTCAGCTATTGGCAATGTTCCTGTAGTTTTCAACTGCTGGTCACGCAGCACAGTCGTTCATAATCAAGGCGCTATGAAAATAGTGTTGGCTTCACGAAAGGAACACTCAAGCCGCACGCAACACTCAACTCTCTCCCCCTCGAGTTCAGTAACTAAGAGCAACCGTCAGTATACAACAGAGCCGTTTGCTCTCAGAAACACAGTGAAGGAAACTTGAAGGGTTTATTCTGTTACCCATTTTTCTAACCGGTGGCTGCATGGATCTACGGCGGTAGGCCGGTAGCCTGTCATGTATTCTGTCTTCGTAAGGTAGGAATGGAATGAATTAACAAGTATACTACCCATTGCGACTGAATTTTGTTTTGAAGGATAATTATAATCTTAACTACTTTTGAGCCATTTTTGTAATCAATGCTGCAGATATTAAGATTACGAATGTGTATTTTGGGTGTGTATTAAAAGAGTGACATTTCGAAAGAGTGACTCAACATAA
>NC_061096.1:55333966-55436466 GCF_015104395.2 Macrobrachium nipponense
GATAAAAGGTCCATAAGACACTACTTGAACGCTGCAATCATATATTTCGAGCACTTCCTTCTGTGCAGAAGGAAGTCCTTGCTCGAAATATGTAGTGCAACGTTCAAATACTGTCTTATAGCCGTTTTATCTTCCATAGTATTATACTATTGTATTAGAGTAAAAGACATATGTATATTATATATATATATATATATATATATATATATATATACCATATATAGGTAGATAGACATATATGGCATTGTTTGCCGGAGACGAGAAGTTACAGAAATTGGGGAAAAGGCAAATTTTCAGAGTATCAGGAAATCAGTATGATGCTATGGAACTAAGTGTCGATGATGTGAGAATAGGACTGCTTGATAACTGGCAACAGGTAAAGGATGGAAGAAAGAGAAGTGTAGCAACTTGATTAACATATTCTCTTTCTTCCATCTTACTTTCCACCCTCTCCTAACAATTGGTTCATGGTGCAACTGGCAGCTTTTCTTATCGTTACACCTTTGTAACCTTTCACTGTCAAGTTCCGTTTCAGCGCTGAATGACCTCATTGGGCCCAGTGCTTGGCCTTTGGTCTGAGTTCTATATTCAATTCAATTCCGTTCAATTCGATTCATCTTGTCCTGTTCTGAAGCTGAATATATTGTTACGTATGTGCGTTGATGTACACTTGTGAACCTCCAGATAAAAATCTATAGCATGAAGCACAACTGAATATATTGTTACGTATGTGTTGATGTACACCTGTGAGCCTCAAGATAGAAATCTATATCACGAAGCACAACACACGCTATCCAGAACTCTCTGGGTGATATCATCGGGTTTCCGTGAGCAAGAATTCTAGGTCACATTCCATTCGACAATTTACCGACCGCTCTCTGATGGCATGTGTGATTTATTAGGCTTTTATGATGAGCACGTCTGAGAAACATTTCTTACTATTATTATTATTATTATTATTATTATTATTATTATTATTATTATTATTATTATTATTATTATTATTACGTATATGACACAGAACGAGCTGCCTCCTTTACAAGGTTATCCGAAACTTGACCCACAAATAAACATCGATAGACGGAAAAGGACAAATAGTCTCACTAGAGAAATATCACTGATTTTAATATGTAATTCACCAAGTCCCCAAATAAACAAGCAATACAGCCTTGAGGCAATCAATGATAATGGCTGAGTAAGAATAATTTAAATTATTAACGACATCTACAGAGAGGAAATATTCTGGGGTGTTAAATCATACAAAGGGTTCGATACGTCAACTTTTTTTTTTTTATTACAGATTAGTGTTTATTGTGAAACTGAGTTTTTGGTTTTGGGGACAGGTATTACAAGATTTCGTTATTTTCAATGCATTTCTTCAAAAGCATATACTTCCCGATAGAGTAATATATCACCAGTCACCACGAGAGAATATAACAGCATTGGTTGCTATGATATAACAAAGTATTTCTATTTGGTTCCTTATATATGTGTGTATATATATATATTATATATATATATATATATATAATATATATATATATATAGTATATATATATATATACATATTATATATATATATATATATATATATATATATATATATATATGTATATATATTCACATATGTATGCGCGCTTTATGAATAGAACTGAGTATCTTAATACAGGAACCTTAGGAAATAAGGGTATGGTATTCTGTGGTACAGTACCGCTCTTCGGACAACTGTACCCATGGTACTGTGGGCTCACTTTAGCACAGATCGGATTCTGTTACTAAAATGGGTTGCTATTTATTAAAATATATTTGCACAGATAAACAAAAACAAAACAAAAAATCTTGCCTGGATTTTGGTCATTTTGGGACTGGTCAAATAACTACAATACTCGGAGTGCTTAAGAAAAATTGAGCAAGGTTTGCTGATTTTTTAAGCAACAGAATAAAACATCTGTTGCTTTCGAAGGAGTTAGAAGAGGTAGATCCGATATGCTGTTGAAAATAGAAATTTGCTCTTTTAGAGGTGTGCACGTAACTTCGTATAGAAGCCATGAAATTGTTATGAAAACCTGTAAATCTAATATGCAAATTAAAGAATACAGACACCAGAACTGACCTATTTTATGTTGCACGTAACTCAAGCCATTGCAACAGTACGAATACAGCTGTCTGACACTTGTAAACGGAGTCAAATTAGACAAATAAACCTAAGATTCCTTAATTTAGTGTCCATGACGGTTCCTGAAGGGTAAGATTTAGTTTCTTGTCGCGAGTATCCATGACCCGTATACTCGAAGCACCAGTCTTTCCTTGCCAAACATCTTAAAACTCAAGGTCCTGAAACCGGTAACATCTAGAACGTTCAAAGCAACAAAGCAAAATCCCATTCCTGACATACTTGCAATGTTCTAAAAACAAAAGCTTCGTTCTCCTGAATTTTGCTGAACAAGGACGAAAATTCCTATGAATGTAAATATGCAAATTATTTATCTGTGTGAATTTGATTGACACTGAAACTTGATGTCCATGAGTGGGATCGTTTTTTGCGAGTTATCATCACTGACCTTCACCGAAATATATGATCATCGTGCCTTAGCCGTTTAAGTATTTCACCGGTATATGCGATCGATGCCCTACAATGCTTTTACCAAATACTCCGGCTGTACGCTATGGAGCAGGAAGTTTGTGTTATTTGTTGTGTTCTGAATCATGTCATGAATTTTACAAAGCGGCTACGTTGTATTTTTTGTTGAGAAAAACGTGTTTTGTAATTTCCGGACAAAGGACTTGTTTTTTGTTCCTGTCTTCGTCAATCTACTTCACGAAACTCCAAAGCTCTTTTGTTGAAACCGCTTACTTTCTCATTCCTTTACAACCTGGCCAAAATGCATCACATTTTTTTAAGCCTGTTTATTGTTTTTGTTTATGGCTGTGAGTAGAATAAAGCAAAACTGACTGCAGTTATCATAATGAAACTTTGCTCACAAAGAGAGATACTTGTTCCAGCCTCGAATCCTAAGCTACATCCAGAAATAGCTAGATAATTTACAATCTATCAGTCATCCAAAAACAGGTTTTCATGGTTTTCTAGAAAATACACTTTGTGATCCGGAGCCTAGTTAAAAAATTACAGTCTTTTTAAAACTATAATTTTTTAAGTAGGTTCTGGATCATGAAGTGTATCTTTAAAAAAAATGAAAGTGGTGTTTTTATTTAATAGCGCAAAGATCTTTGGCTTTACTCAACGTGAGTATTTGATGTTGATAATGTAAAATTCAGTTAGCAAAGGGACTCGGACTTTCAATGCCATGTAGTGATGCCTTTAGCCTAAGTCCTGGCATAAGAGACCTCATAAAGCCTAATTCAATTCGTATCCGTATTCCCCATCGCAAGGTGCTTGATTTCTGTTAGTGCTAGACTTTTATTTTCCTTAGTGCTGAAAGGCTCCTAGTTCTTTACACCCCTTGGGGGGTAGTGCCATCAGTGGACCTCATTCGGTGCACTGTAGGCATTACTTAAGGTTCTTTGCAGCGTGCCATCGGCCCCTAGTTGCAACCACTTTCGTTCCTTTTACTGTACCTCCTTTAATATGCCCTTTCTTCCATCTTACTTTCCACCCTCACCTAACAATTGAATCATAATGCAACTGCAGTTTTCCTCCTGTTACACCTTTCAAACCTTTTACTGTCAATTTCCATTTCAGCGCTGAATGGCCTCATAGGTCCCAGTGCTTTGCCTTTGGCCTAAATTCTGTATTCAACTCAACTAGTTCTTTACAGCTTCAGCACCCAACGTACAATCCTGTCGCCAGCTGCTTCCTTTTCATTTGATTTTGAAATAATTGCGTCAATATTATACCATGTGGAAGTTTTCCGTATTTCTATTAAATACGTCATTTTGACAGAGCATCCCTCCCTCAACCTACCGGTGCACTGTAAGGGAAGGATTAATCCTATGGGTGTAGGATGAAAGGGAGAGTATTTCCTCGTTTGGTTTCACTGAAAGATAAGGCCGTTGTGGGTACAGGTCTCCATTAGAACTAATAAGCTGTAATCTACAGTAATCTCCATAAGCATTCGTCTTTATCTAAAGCAATATAACCGCTTATGTTCTAAATTGGTTGGCAATTATCTTCCCGGTAAAAACTGCTGTTTGCCCGGGTGGAGGGATCGTGAGCTATGCTATTTTTAATCTTGAAACAGTAACAGCAACATTCGATTTTATTGCTGACGTGTACTGTACATATAGGGAAATATTTTCCTCTTTATTTATGGCGACTATTTCAGAGTTAAAACTAGATTTTTAAGATAAAAACTACGGACACTGATGTGTTTTCTTGTTTCGTTGAGAGTATCTTAAATAATAACATAATCTATTATTATCTAACATTAAACTGATCTTTTTCTTTCAGTTTTAAACTTAATTGTACTACATCAATAAACTTAATTGTGTTATATCAGTAAACTTTATTGTACTACAGCAATAAACTTAATTGTGCTACATCAGTAAACTTAATTGTGCTACATTAATAAGCTTAATTGTGCTATATCAGTAAACTTAATTGTACTTCATCAATAAACATAATTGTGCTATATCAGTCAACTTAGTAGTATTACATCAATAAACTTAATTGTGCTATATCAGTAAACTTAACTGTATTACATCAATAAGCTCAATTCTGCTATATCAGCAATCTTTATTGTACTACATCAATAAACTTAACTGTGTTACATCAGTTAACCTAATTGTACTACATCAGTAAACTTAACTTACTACATCAATACTGCAGAACAGATTTCATACTGACTCGTAGCCACCGAGTGATTTCTGATCCGTCACAACCGAAGCCTCTTTCTCCTTTCCAGACGTAATGAGCGACGGAAAAAAGACGACACCATGAACAACATGAACTCGGAGACTTACTTCAACGACATCCCCTTCCTCGGAGAACCGTCGGGCAGGCCCTACGTCCCTGTGAACCAGTTCAGGGTCATGACTCCGCCGAGGCCTCACGGATTCGCTTACTCGCCCCCACCTGGAGGGAATTCGGTAATGAGTCGTCCTAGAAACATGAGTGTGAGTTGCGAATACAAGGAGGATTTTTAGTAGTCAGTTCCAACCATGATTTTTTCATTATTATTTATATAATAATACCCTTCGATCATTTCAAGAAGAATCATCCCTCGCAGCATGCATAGTGAGCTGACTTTTTACCTGAAAGTGCCTTTGATTCCCGGCTGACTCGGAGGAAAAATAATGAAGTTCTCCCTGTGTTTTCTCTTACCTTACAAAGCAAACTGTAATTAGACTTAAGAAAACATTTGATTACCCCTGATTCGTTGCTCTGTAGAGAAGTCTCAGTTCATGTCACAAGAAAGGAATTCACATCAAATGGAGTATCCAGAATACTGACAAGAAAAAAAAAGAATTTCATGAATGCCCTTTAGTAAAGTACACTCGACAATGGCAAATGCTCCCTAGCTTAAGGTACGACATTCTTGAAGGGACACGAGTGAATACAACGCTAAGCTGCCTTAACAGCAAATCAATAGTGAGCTACAACCGTTAACCCTAAATTACACTCCTCAACGTCTATTTCCTTCTTAACATCACTGATATACCCGGTATTAGGTGAGGATGATTTTACCAATTATGAATGATACTTTCGTTTACTTTACCTCAGAGAATTAGGCATTATCCGAGTAGGTTTCATATCATAGTTCAAAGTCGTAAAATCATGAAATTAATTCAATCCTGTATCACAGATGATTCAGTAGTGACCTAGTTGCCTAAATTTCGTTTCCTTATTATAAAGTTTAGCCTGGTAGCAGTTTCTGCATCCTGGTCCCTGGACGAAGGATGCAGACATCATTATTCTCGCAAATACTAAAGAAATACATAGAATGAATAACGTATTGATGTTCACATAAAGAAAGCCGACAGTTCCTTGAGGCCACATGAGGACAGAATTTTCTCACACACCTGCAGAGACGTCATGTCAGACTGCTGCCAGTCAGAACTTCGGTCCTGACTGCCAACAAGAAGAATTCTGTGTCAGAGGACAGTATGAGAATCTTCTTGAGAATTGGCACTCCGACGGTCTTCCCGAGAGGTCCTTACTCTTTAAGGTGTCCCTCATGACGAGTGGTATCGTTTTCCTAGGACTATTTCATTCACTGATCTGCTTAACCAGCCTCTCATTCACTCATAGTTTAGCTCGAAGTAGATTATAGTTCCTCATTTGATCTTAAACTTTTCAGGCATGAATGTTCTTTAGACTTACCCGAATGAAGCATGCATTTCTTACATCTAGATTTTTGTGGCTATGTATCCGATATGCTTTGCGGGTTATTCTACCCGCTTACATCTAGAGCCTCGCCGCTTAGGCTGCATAACTTCTCCTTCTACAGATAGATGCCATTCGCGCTCGCAGAGCGCGACTGGAAGCTCTCACCTCGAAAGTCAAGCTGCCACCCCTCGTCACCAATGGAGGAGACGTGGAGCTGCCTCCTCTGGACCCTACCAGCTCTGCGGTGTCCATAAGATCGGGATCCAGCGACTCTCAGGAGCGATGGCTGAGTGCGACGATGAGACCTCCCAGCACCAAGGGCCACCCTACTGTACCTTTTGTGTATGCGGCGGCTTTTAACCTTCCCACTCTCAGTCTTAGTCCGATGAAGTTAGCTTCTCTTCTCTTTTCGATGAACCTCAAGTTTTGTTTCTTTTGGATCAGTTGCGGGTTTGATATGATTGCCAGACTTAGTTTGCCGTATTTCTGTGGTTTTTTTGGGTTTCTTACTAAAACAAGATTAAAACAAATAAAGTGCACGGGCTGTGATTGATGGGCATCAGGCCTGTAAGAGGCAATAAAACTAATCTTACCTGTTGACATAAAGAACACTTTTTCGAAATATATTTACAGTAAAATGATAATTTAGGCTAAATTGAAGATACAAACTACGAAAAATAACAGTAGAAAGATTGCCTTGACTAGAGAATTGTCTCATGAGAATTATTCCTTGAGAGTCACTATTTCAAATCTTAAGTGTGATGATGTTGAGAGAGAACGAGCATCTGGGGTAATATGTTTGGGAATTGAAGGTCAAGAGGAGAACAAACTCAAGTAGTTAAGGATGTATTCAGTTGTGTGACAGCGACAGGGATATTGTATAGGTGAGTTCGTTAAGGAGATGGAATCAAAAGCCCCAGTGAAGTGGATAGCAATAATGGGAAAGAATATTACTAGCAAGTTGAACGACCCCTCCCAGTTAGTGACAACAGCATTGAAGAAAAATTGAATACTTTTATCTCTGCCAATTGCAGACTAAGTACCTTGAGGAAGTCAGCATTTCCTGTACAGTTAAAGTTGAGAGTAATGATTGAAAGATTGAAAAGGAAAGTCATAGAACATTGGTTTTCTATACTTTCACTATAAGAGTGTTTGTTTCGGAAATATTCAACCACTTGGCGTAGAGTTAGAAGAATGATTTTTGAAAGAATGTGCAAGATGTTATGAGAAAGAAGCATAAATAAAACAATATTCTTTTAAGAGGTTTTAAAGAAAAGGGATAGAATAACACGAAGATGAATTATAAGATGGAACTGAATTCAGGAACTTAGTTATAAAAACAAGTAAAAAATGCACCTAACTTTGTTCGGCGCAATCGAGATGTCTGTCCGTTGGTGGCATATGTTGTTGGTACGTTTAGCGCTGCCAGAAGTACGATTTTGGTTAACTTTAACCGTAAATAAAATAAAAACTACTGAGGTTAGATGTCAGCAATTTGGCATGCTTGATGATTGGAGGGTGCATGATCAACATACCAATTTGCAGCCCTCTAGCCTCAGTAGTTTTCAAGATCTGAGGGCGGACGGACAGACAAAGCCAGGACAATGGTTTTCTCTTACAGAAGACTAAAAAAATCCGAGGAAGAGTTAAAAAATTAGATGAAAACTGGCCTTCTTAGGGAGGAACTGAAGTACATGTGAAATTCAAACGGGGCTACAGAAGTAAGGGAAAACCTGGGCTACAGAAATATGGGAAAACCTGGGCTACAGAAGTAACGGCTACAGTGAGTAATACCATTGCTGTGCAATGGTATTACTATATTCGGAGATTTAAATTATGTGTGACGATCGGGATTGCGAATCATTCCGGGAGGTCTTTACCCCACTGGAAAATCATCTCAAAAATAAAAGTCGAAAAGATACAGGAAATTTTAGTAAAGTTTTCCGGAATTTAAACTTGTTTTCATCAACTGTCTTTGTACCAAAGCGGTTTTAAAAGAATTTTTCACAGTAAAACGTTCTTACTAAACAATCCAGTAGTCAAGGCATGACCCCTCAGTGTATACTACCTCATTTGTCTATATATCCTATTGGTCGTTTTATTTAAACTGCTGATCGTGCAAGTCTTCAGACAAAATGTGAGCCGTGTCCTTATGTCAACAGGGTCTAAATGTATACTGTATGTGATCAGTGATAAAACCAGTGACCATATTGGACAGGTTACATTAAGGAGTTTTTTTTTAAGCGTGTATTGTTATGAATTTAGGTTCGGTGTGTAGTTCACCTCGGTGTTTTTATGTACGACATATTAGTTTGGATTCCTCAGTTGCTGTTTCCCTTTGTTCTTAGCGTCCCTTGAGTCTCGTTCAGATGAGATTTCAATTTATTTTTCATTATAGCTCTTGTATCATTTTGCAATATCTTGAACCATATAAAAATGCCAAATGGATTGCTTTTCATTCTTGTATATTTGAATCCGCGTTACCTGCTACTAGTTTTCCGCCACAGTAGTCGTTTTAAAAAGTATATTTATTATTCATATTCTTTTGGGAACTGAATAGATTTTAAGATATAATTTCCACTGTTATGTTACGGATAAAATAATGTTTCGGAGTATCTAGACCATCATATAAAGCCATACATTAGATGAGCTCTTTTCAAATATTGATATCATAAAGGCATAGGATACAGTGGTCTTTATTAGTCACCCTTTATACATTGCAAGTTTTTGTCAGTCAATAAGTTCTTTGGTTCTTCATAAAAGTGAGCCATCATTTAGTTTAGTACTCTAAGTTCGTTGCGTTCAGTTTAACAAATTTATGTCGCTTCAGCATTCCGAAGGATGAGACAAGTGTTTTCAGCATTTTGACTGAAGAAGAAGCTATAGTTTTGAAGAGGAAAACTCAGTTAACGATTCTTGTTTCCAAGGTGATCGATCGTTCACGGCTGCGTGCATCAGTATGTAAATTTATTTAATAGAACGTTCTGTTAGGACCTATACCATACAGCGCATTCTCATTACCCTTACGAGGAAAACTATGGTAAGACCTTTGTAGAATATCAGCTTCTTTGTGCTTTTGGGCATTTAGAGTAAAGTCATTCATGGAACGCAGAGTCAAGTTCGTCGTTATTCCAGCGCTATAGCAGTTCACCAATTTGTTTTTTCCCTCTCTCTCTTCCTCAGCTGAACTACAGCCAATGTTATTATATCCATGCCTATTTATAGTTTCGGATAATAATTACTTCTGAGACGACTCAATATCTAACTCCCCATTTGATCATTTTATTGAAAAAAATCCTATTTCTAACTCGTGTGACCTAAGATGCCAAAGAATACATCACACAGGGACCTAGTTTTCCCTGAATAGCTTTACCCTTCTGTCACTAACATCAGACCGTAATAATTATTCACACCTTGTTTTAACCACTGCCTGAACTTCCATTTTCGGTTGTAGTTTAGACAACGTGTCTAACTAGCGTGACCGGAGCTTAAAGCTATACTACATTTAGATTTTCTAATCCCCTTCAGTCGGACCATATCGTTAGATCAATAGACTTTCATCATGTCGCAGTCTTTTAATATTTCCGCAACTATTGCGGTTTTGCGTCAGCCGTTAGTATAGCTAATATTTTACATCATAACGGTTGTACCGTTTATAATCGGCCATCTCCACCACTATGTTTATAATTTTTATACGGTGTTCATTTCTCTAATGAAGTTTTCGCTTTTATTCTAAAAAGTATTTGCAGAATGGTACGAACTGATTTGTTATAGACTATATCTTATAATTTTGCAATACCTTTTTGTCCATTTTAATTTTTCACTTCATTTTAAATATTACCTCCATACATTTTTTCGGCATTTGACATTCATTTATACGTCTTATGGGAAATTAGTCATGCTTATGACAAAAGGATAAAAAAAGGCGTCAGTTCTTAATCATATTCAAGTTTCAGTTCATCCAACCCATTTATATTTCTTTTCGAAAATCAAATGTACTATAGTAGATTCACATGAACTGTGCATCTAACGTCTAGGCCAGTCCCTTACGACGCTCCTGATTGGCTGTTGATAAGCCAATCACAGGGCTGGAAACTCTGTCTCTCGCGAGAGAGTTCACATAGGCAGCATATATGTTCAATCTCTCCTGAAGGATACTTTTGAAATACGTATTCCTCAGGAGAGGTGGAACATACATCCTGCATATGTGAACTCTCGAGAGAGAGTCTGAGAGTTTCCAGCCCTGTGATTGGTTTATCAACAGCCAATCAGGACCGTCGTAAGGGACAGGCCTAGACATCAGACGCACGGTTGATGTGAATCTACTATAGTTTCGATTTATGCCCCTTACGAGGTCTTACTACGCCTGCTGCCGGTTTATTAAAAACTGTCATGACCTAAACTGCTTCGTAATTCGTATAGGCAACCCCAGAAACAAGAACACAACGGCATATCGCTTGAAACCTATTGTATTATTTGCAAACGTTCCGTAAAAGAAGGCAATAATGTCTGCCAGTAAAGAGCTGTTGAGCTAATCCGGTTCTGTAGAGACCCACAGCTGCCGTTCAGCTTGAATCGTCAAAGTGAACGCGACCAGAACTCCTTCCTTGATTTTGCGCCCACTTATTTTCCCCTGTAAGGTGAAACCTAAACTCTGCATGCTTATGTTGTTAGGCTTCGGCACAAGGCACCTAAAATGATTGGCTTCGTCGCGATTTTGCAAGACTGCACGCATCTGTAACCTTTATATATCTCTCTACGTTTTATAGCAGTTTATTAAGTAGATCGTTTAGCATAAATTTTCCTTAATATTTTATTAAAACCTTTATATATATTTACGTTTTGTAGTAGTTTGTCAAGTAGATCGTTTATCATATAATTTATGTTCCTTAATGATTTATTAAAACCATTTATATATATATATATATATATATATATATATATATATATATATATATATAATATATTATATTACGTTTTCTAGTAGTTTATCAAGTAGATCATTCATCATGTCAATTTTCCATAATGATTTATTAATCTATCTGTGAGGCATATGAGATAACAGTTCAACTGACGCGCGTATATTAAGCTAACAACCACCTTATCTGGAGAACGTAAGAGAGCAAATAACTCGCTAATATTCTCTTATCTATCCTTTCTCTCCCTCTATGCTTACATATGCGGTCGATGCTCTCATGGTAAGTTGAACAAATGCGATCTAATATGACACGCACTTTGCATGCTACCTCATCGACTGCCTGACTCGCTGACAGCTCTGTTAATGCAGAAAGGTCATGACTGTGGTTAGTTTTAAAATGTGGTTTCCAATTTAATCCTTAACAAAATATTTTTGGCAACTCGGCTTAAATGTGAGATTTTTCACGCACGCGTGAGAAGCTGAAAGTTATAAAATAAAGGCTGCTATATGAGGTAGTATCATCAAAACCTGCTTTTTCATTTTTTTTTTTAATAAGCACATATCACATTACTGTTTTTTCTTCTCATTACATATCCGAGAGTCACATTTACTTTAAGTAAAATATATCGCACTGGGTTAAGTGCTTTCACTGCTGCACCAGAAGTCAGTGCTAGTTTTAGTTATTTTATTCTATTTTTATCAAAATTATTTTTTTTTACTCAGCTCTCCTTGGTAACTGTCGACATTTAATGGCAAATAAAGATAAGTCAGTCCGATAATTGTATGTGTAAGACTGTGGCAGAATAAACAGATATCGTATTAAATAAGAAGAGATGTGTAGAGCAAGTGTGTTTGATGAAACATTCGTGTGAAAATTTTGAACGTAAATGGAAACATTTTTGTGGATTACACACACATTTGAAAATCCAGTGACAGAACTTATAAAAATATAATGAAGAAGGTGTCAAAAGTTAATTATATCTTAGTTTAACCAGACCACTGAGCTGATTAACATCTCTCCAAGGGCTGGCCTGAAGGATTAGATATTTTTAAGTGGCTGGGAACCAATTGGTTACCGAGCAACGGGACCTACGGCTGATTGTGGGATCCGAACCACATTATATCGAGAAAAGAATTTCTAATCACCAGAGATACATTCCTCTGATTTCACGCTGCAGGGAATCGAACGCGCGACTACCGAATCGGTAGGTGAGCACGTTAACCACTCGGCCAACAAGGAACATGTGGAAAGTGTCGATTATGTACGGTGTGAAATATAGTTTGCCGGGTGTAATTAGAAATGTTTAAGTTGAAATCAAACCTTCACTTAAAATGCGTAAACGAGAAAGTGGCTGATTTGGTGCGAAAGTATGATAGGGACAAGACTGTGCTATGTTGTATTAGCCATTTGGTATCTTTATATGAATGTACAATAATAAAATGGGTCATGAATGGAGTGTGAAATTGATGATATTTGCAGATGATATTGAGGATACTTAAAAGGAATTTCAGTACTTTTCAAAAGGAGACAAATCAAATGAAGTTTGAGATATATTAAGGCTTTGAGACCAAGCAGAAACCAGGAAAAGAGAATAGAGCAGTACATGTTAACAAGGACGGTGGCAGACTGGAACCAGTTGACTCGTACAGATTATTTTGGTAACAAATGTAACTGACAATGAATGGATGAGGGAAAAGGTGAGTAACGGAATAGTAAAGGACGGAAAGTAGCAGATGTTGACGCAAAAGGTTTTGAGGAAAATTTGATGTCCCACGGAAGGGACAAGAGTGGCTTTATACGAAGGCATTCTTGAGCAACCCTCTTTCATGGAAGTGAAGTGCGGATTTGAATGAATGAAAATGGTTGATGCTGTTAAGATGAATGGTTTGAATAGTATAGGTGACATTAGAAAACTGAAAGAGTGAAGAATGTAGATATTTAGAAGCAATGGTAAAAAAGAATGTGGGTTTTGAGGCGGCTACAGTTATGAGGAAAGAATGGAATGAGGGGTATAATTCGGAGGTCATAGAAGTAAGAAGTAGAGACCTAGTAAGTGATGGAGTGGAAGAGATATTACCACTGAATGGAAGAATCTTAATATCAAGCAGTATAGTGCAAAAATATCCACATACGAATTCAGCCCAGCAGTGAATGGTCCCTCATTGAGATTTTATATATAGGTCTTTCCTGCTATTTTTGCACTCTTAGGAACGAAGTGATGGCGTTTATGCAGTAAAAAAATAAGACTGAAGTATATCACAACGAAATATTTTCGCTAAACAATGTCGCTATGTACTTCATTCAATCTTGCAGGCTAGGCAGTTGGACAAAAGCACCCGTTCACTATCGTAAAACATTATATACGAAATCCGATTGCTCGCACCGCCCCCAGACTGTCGCATGGTAACCTTGAGCCATATCAAATGGATTTTTGCTATTTATGTGGGAGTTAGTCTTCCGGCAAAGAGAGAACAATAGTAATAGCGAGGGCAAAGTGGAGCGTTTGCGTCTATTTCGTATACTTATCTGACCAGCCTCTACTTTGCGCCATACTTATGAGAAAACTTAAGCCCTAATATTCATTCATTTCATTCATTCCTCTCAGAAAAACCTTGTTGGAATTCGCGCCAGTCTTCTATTCTACAATGTTGTATAAAGGCATATCTGCCAAGGACAAGAATTGAAATATGCTCTTAATTAAAGCGAGCGTGCATGTACCAGCATGCTTAGAGTGCGCGAACAAAATTATTTCTTTCATAAGTCCAGGTAATGAAAGGTAGCTGATTTAGGATCGCATATACAAAATCGAACACGCATGAGAAGCGAAAGAGTTGAGGAAATGAAAGAGGAGATAAAAGAGAGGGCTTTCTAGCAATTTCAGCTCTGAAACACTTGAATGGCTCAAGCTTTCTTGCTGTTGATATTGTTGCTATGAAAACAGCTACCGGGAGACAAGGTTGCTTGCATAGTTGGCTCTTTGTTGACGCATTTTCTTCCAAATGAAACGAGAAGCAAGTTAGAAAGGGAATGTAAAAGCACCAGTAAACAGAACTTAGTAAATATTTGGGAAGTAATTAAAATAAAAGGTGCTAAATTTGACTGAATGAAGGTACTGATTTTCGTAATTTTGAGGTTTACTATTTTTAACAGTTAATGCAGCTTCTTACCCCCAAAAGAATGACTGTCATCTTTCTTCTTTGAATGGTAATGACGCAATAGGTATAAACTATTCAGCTGTTATTATCAACTGCCCTTAATAATCTATATGATATGGGTCAAATAATATCACAGTCATAAATGTTATGTTTAATTTCAATGGTGATTATGGGTTCTGCTAATCTTGAAGATATCAAACACACCGTACTTTATTTATGTAGGTAATTTCGATACCAGAGATTATCCTCTGTAAATGATCCATGTCTTCATAAGAAAATAAGCATAGTGTGAAGAATAGGTTGCAAAGACCACAGAAAACGTCACATTAATCCTTGGCATCTTATGACAGGCTGTAGGCCTTACCACAACCCGCTTCCAGACATCAGCCGGGAAAAGGTGGTAGAGGAGGAGGAGCCGATGATGGAAACGGGTCTGGATTCCCCGCCGCCTCCCACGGAAGAGGACACCGCCAAAGTTAGCAAGTGGGTAGAGCAGCTTCCGGACGAAGCTGACACTGCGAAAGAAGACGACGAAAGCATCGCAGAAAAAACGTCCACGGTGGATGAAGACATCGTCGAGAACTGGGAGGAGGAAGAGGTAGGTCGTTTGAGTAGAAACCTTGTTTTGTTTTCCTATTCTCGACATGTTATGTTTCTCGCCCTCTGAATCTGAGGCATTAATCCTTCAACACAAAGCTTTGCTCACAACCGAAACATTGATTAGGACTATCCTTGTATTACAATCCTTCCAAAGAGTAGTTGAATGTTTTATAGTACTGCTCGGGTACTCCCACACTGTCTTGACATTGCAGGATTGATCTATTGATCAGTTTCATCAAGTGGCGTGAGGTCTTCTCTCCGCCTCTTAGTTGTAAGTGGAAGAATGTGTAATGTCGTTAGGCTAATCGACGAAGTTTTGACAACCGTTACACAACGAAGCCAGAAACGTTTAGGGTGAAACTATGGGCCAAAATCACTGATGAAAAATGTCTTGGTCATTGTCATTAACATTCTTGTTGGGCAGCCCTCCTTCAATCTTTTTGACCTTTTGCATTTGCTTTCATTTTGGCCACGTGCTTGAGATGGACGACGAATTTCTTGCTCTTTTTACGCAGCTTTTTCTGTTTGCTAATTCCATTCGCTGTACGTGCAAATTTGTTCAGCTGTGTTAAAATGACTCGAACTGAATCCAAAGAAAGAGGACGTCAAACGCGCTATACTCTTTTCGTGGCGGGGATCGATGAATTCCCTTATCTGCCTCGTCACGAACAGAGCATTCAAACTCATTAGGAGAAAAAAGGTACAACGCTGGTTTTGTCTGCAATTTCTTCCGACAGTACGCTTGTTTGACAACTAAATTCTTCATTAGAAGCAAGAACGTGGTAACCTGTTTTATGACCCAAATATTGGAGGAAGCAGTAATTAGAAGCATTGATTTTCCAGGTGATAATAATGATAGCGGGTTAATTAGAAGGTTAGTTTCAGTAGCGTAGTGGAGGAGGAGGAGGAAAGAATTTATGCAAAAAAAGAAGTAATTCTCACAGAAGAGAAAATAGGCAGTTCAGCGGATGGGTACATTTGGAACTTGCTTGTCAATAATTTCTTGAAATTGATTAAATTACTCTGTAAATAATATTCTGATACTCTTGTGTAGCTTAGAATGCAATCAAATATGTCTGTGAAAAATGTCTCTTGCGTCCAAAAAGAAATTATATAAGAAAACAAGGGTTGATTTATGGCTAAACTTATTATATTCATCCTTGTTGAATCGTTAAATTGGCAATCAAGTTTCGCGGGAATTCGTGTTCTTTCAGCAGTTCCATTGAAAAAAAAATGCAAGCACACATTTTTGGAAATTTACCCAGAATTAGCTAAGCGAGGGACTGACAATCAGACGTTCTGCCGATAACAGAACGCTTCCAAGTAGCTGCTACTTTCCCTGGAGACATTTTAAACCGATCAATGCTCACTACCAAAATGTGGTTATTGTGAATTCTACATTCATTGCAACATGGTTTTAGCGCGTTTAAACCCAGGTATATTTCAGTATTTCGAACAAATTCGTGGTTAGTGATCCAAAATACTGCATTTAACCATTACTGTAGTGCATCCCAACCCCTATATATTTCAGTCTTTCTGACAAAGTCGTGGTTAGTGGCCCAAATACCTCATTTAACCATTGCTGTAGTGCATCCAAACCCCTATATATTTCAGTCTTGCAGTCATACCCGCGCTTAGTGACACAGAATACTGCATTTAAGACAGTTTGAAGGAAAGGTCCATTATGACCAAAAAGGCGCAAGACGATACAGCTTGAGTCACTGCGAGTTTGGCATTGCTTGCAAAATTGCTGTTTTGAAACCGAGTTGCAATATACGCAACTTTGAATTCGTATTCTTGATTACCGATCCAAAAGCTGCTTTATATTCTGCTTGAAGGAAAACCAGCCATATCTATAAAGAACAGAAGGTAAATTATTCGAGCGAGTGCTTATTACATGTAAGCCCATACTTCCACGATTGCTGAAAACGAAACAAAACATCTAGATCCATTTTAAGATCAAATCGGCCCATCCTTGACCCATACCCCATCCTTTGACAAAACTACAGTTGCACTTGCCGTTTTTTTAGTTAGACTATGGACAGACAGGCAGTCAGTCACACTTACGTCATATTTCCGAGAAATTCGACTTTATACCAAGTCAATCGAAGTAATTTGTCTAACTGACTTCTACAGTTCTTAAGAGCTACAAATACAATGTTATTGATATCTAGTGGTTATTGATTTTTTTTTTACTTTCTACAGTTACATAAAAAAATAGAAAAAAAACCATTAGAATAGCAGAGTGAATTTTTTTTTTACTTTCTCCACTAACAAAAAAAATAAAATAAAAACAATTAGAACAGCAGAGTAAAAGAGATACTTGTTTAATGAAAGTTTCTGAAAAAGAGTCCGCCTTACAAGGGGTATCGATCCGGTGGGCAGTATCTGCAACAGGAGAATTCTTATGTTTACCTCATTGTTAAGGACACGGAACTATGCGGAGTCATGCTTCTTGTACTGCCTGATTTTATTTCCTCCAAAGCTCAGGTACTTCAGAACATTCATGTACTATACAATAATACACTGGCTTGTAGGATTCTTAAATCCTCCTCCCTATTGTATTTCGACAATGTATTTCAGTGGTCAATGCAATGATATCAAACTAAGAATAGTCATTCTTGTTCGAATATATGTGCAAGTTATAGTTGTCCTGCAGTTAAATTATATTCTATTTCATGCCAAGGATTAAGGCACTTATCCACAACGTTAATTTACTCTTGCCTTTTGTAAAATTATATGCTTCTCCAGATTTTGGTGACTTTCAAATTTCTAAAAGAAAAAACCCAATAAGTACGTTTTGAGCAAGAGCAATTTTACCTTTTGATATTGCTTGATAACATTCTTATTTGGTATTGTTTGATAACATATCTATTTGGTATTGGCTTGATAACATTCTATTGGTATTGTTTGATAACATTCCTATTTGGTATTGTTTGATAACATTCCTATTTGGTATTGTTTGATAACATTCCTACTTGCTAATAATTCATTCCTCTGTTATAAAGCCATGTTTATTCTCATTAATATCATTCTGGCGTTTCGAACTTCGTCTGTTCCCATGTATGTCAAGGGCAAAATGCCAACATCCCACGCACGCACACACGCATTTACACGAACGCTCCGATCTTCAGTCCCTGTCAATAGGAATCGCGCGCTTTCGTGTGTTTGCACGTCGTCAACGCGATCATTGCATTGAGCAAAACCATCTGCGGCTCAATACAGACACTTGAAGGCCAGCGCTGTTTATTTCAGACCTCAAATTCCTCGTTCATCACCCTATAGCACGTAGCCTCCGCCCAGCGTTGCCTTGCGACGTCGCCGTAGCGTGTTCAAAGGACAGTGGCCTGCAAATCAGACTTGGCGAAAATGAATCGATGTCATGAAAGACATATGTTTCACCGGGTGTAGAGGAATATGATATATATATATATATATATATATATATATATATATATATATATATATATATATATATATATATATATATATATATATATATATATATATATATATATATATATATATATATATATATATATATATATATATAATGTAGTGTATAACTAAATCACGAAAGTTTGGAACGTGATATATGCCTAAATAAAGGTATAAGCCACGAAGTGTTTCACTTTCCTTCGTGGCTTATACCTTATATATATATATATATATATATATATATATATATATATATATATATATATATATATATATAGTATGTGTGTGTGCGCGTGCGCGCCTGCGTTTACTTTTATTGGATCTTTCCTAGATAGTGACCCCCAAGGGTTTTAACCCGGCATTTATACACCTTCGCGCCGTGTAAAAGTGCGTTGGGGATGACCGTAAAAACATAATCAAAAGACTGTGAATCTGCTTACAAATACATTTTTAACATTATACCAAAACGCAGTAAAGTGAATGGAATGTGATAGGAAACGAGACCGCCTTGCTCCTTCAGATTCATTGCCTTTGTCACTTAGAAAACCACAAATAAAGCCGCAGAGCAAGATGGCCGACGGGTAAGAAGAATCTTGTTTACCTGCAATAAACAAGACAGTGAAATACCTCCCCATCGACCCTCGTGTCACGTGCTTCAAATTAACGTGAAAATATATTCGCGTTATAACCTTACAGCAAAAATTATGTTCACCGTGGTAATGACAATGGATTTACAAGTGCAAGAAGGCCACTCCTCTTGAGATTATGAAAAATTAGAGTGGGCCTCCGATGACAATGATTAATGTTTTTTTTAGATTAACATATATCTGATTCTTTACGGTTATGACCATGGAGCCTTTAAAAGGATGAAATGTGTGAGTGCATGGTTGCTAGAATTCCCATAACTTTATCTTCGTACATTGACCGGATTATGATTTTTAAAACTTATTGCAAGATATTATCCTGTCACGCGTAGCTTTCTCATATTACAGGATGTCACAGAATGGTATAAGGAGTTAAAGCATTTTGTCACCTTTAGTCAGCTAAAGAGAGCAGAACCAATTCCTATCCAACATGCAAACATGAAGCGCTCAGAGACTTAGAATTCTTCAAATAAGGAGTTACAAAAAATAAAAAGGAGCAATTGTCTTCCTTCCCCAGTCATGTCTGTTAGTGACACTAATTTGATAATGAAGATAACACCAAAAAAAAATATTTCCACCCCAGTACCCTACGTGCAACAAACTATTTTCTTTCTACTTTACAGGCGTATAACTTGAAGTTCTCTCATAATCACGATTATCAAATAGGTTTCTCTGACTTCTTTTCTCTGTCTCATTTACAAGTCTGTAAAGACTTTATTTCATCATAATGAGTTGATAAAACTTGCTAAGATGATGCAAAAAAAAACTGTATTTCTTGCATCAGGGGTTGCAATATAAGGCAATTTCGTCTCTTCCACCTTCATTATGACTTCATTTTGAAATGCCAGTACAACATGATCTTATAATTTGTCTAACCTAGTCTTGTTACACGAAGTGACCAATTGGAAGAGCCTTACTGAAGTCAACAAAACATTTTCTAGTGTAGAGTTGATAGCGCATCCTATAAGTCATAAACGTTTTCTCCTATTAAATCAACGTTACTTGTGCCATATTCACGTGATAAGTTTTAAAAGTCATCTGCTCATAGTCTGTCGTTAACTCAACGAAGCCAATAGATTATCTCTCCAGCGCAATGGAGATGATTTACCGTTTTCTTGTGTTCAAGGTTAGAAAATAGCAGGAGGCCTGTACCGGGGTGGGGGTCCCCTCAAAAATTTCTGGAACTCCGTATTTTCAAGTATTCCATCATGCATATACCTATATATGCAATGGCATTTAATAGAAGAAAAGGTCCAGTTTTGGTAAGAAAGAATCCCCCCCCCCCCCCCCCATTAAAAGAATCTCAGGGTACGGGCCTGAGTAGTTAACCTTTGCCTTCCATTCACTCACGCAGTGCAGTGACATAACTCTGTGACCCTATAATCATATGATAATGAGGCCATAAAAGTTTCTAACCTAGTTTACTACATGGGACTACCAATTACCGTTCCTAGAAAGACGTCACATAACCGTCGAAGACTTATGGTCTTCTTACACGAAGTATTACCAAATCAGTCCGTTTTGCCTCCCCCACCCCCACCCCCTCTCTCTCTCTCTCTCTCTCTCTTTCCATATACATGATATATATATATATATATATATATATATATTATATATATATATATATAGATATATATATATATATATATATATACACAAAAGCCAGATGATAGAGTCAGCTTTGATTCCTTGATTAAACTAAGACATGTAATGAACATCTCAAAGGGTGACTGAGATTCAGATATCATAGATAAAATCTTCCTTCAACCAACACTTAAGAAGATTAAAGAGAAATTATCGAGGCGGGTGACCTAGTCAAACCGCTTACCTGTGGATGGCTCTCTTGGTATAAATACCGCCTTTTCTGTAACTCTTCTCATTCGTTACCTACCTGAAGAGAGACACAGCAGTCTCTGAAATATAGTACGTACTTACTTTCTATATTCTGGCATTTTCATAGGCTCCCTTCAAGAGACTTCTTTCCTACCTTTATCCCTACATTAAGGGGTCGGCAACCTAATACGTCTTCTCCAATGCCTTCTATCAAAGGCATCATCCTCCACCAAACCTCTTCTCTCCATATCTTCCCTCACTTTATCTCGCCATCTAATTCTCTGTCTCCCTCTTGATCTTCTTCCTCTAACAGATTCCTCCCACGCCCTCTTCACTCCCTCCTCGTCATCCATCCTCAAAACACACCCATACCATCTCAATTGTGACTCTCTTATCACCTCTGTAGTCTTTACTAAGCCTGCCCTTCTTCTTATTTCATTATTTTCCAATCTCTCAAGCAGCGATATTTCCATAATCCACCTCAGCATTCTCATCTCTGTTCTCTCAAGCTTTACCTCCTCTTTTCTTCTCAGAGCCCATGTTTCTGCACCATACATTAACACTGATCTTATCACTGTTTTATATATCTTGACTTTTAGCTTGATTAGCATTTTTTTATCACATGCCACTCCAGCTGCCTCTCTCCACTTTCCCCATGCAGCCTTTATCCTACTGTCAACTTCAACCTCACATCCACCCTCTTGGCTTAAAGTAGATCCTAAGTATTTAAACTTTCCTGCTTTTTTATAATCGAGTCTCTTCTTTCTTGTATTATTATTCTGTCTCTATCTTCCCTACTGCTCAGTAAAACCTGTGTTTTATTTACATTCACCTTTAACCCACCTCTCTCTAAAGATTCCTGCCACTCTCCAACCCTTCTCTGTAGGGCCTCCTCATTTTCAGCAGTAATCACCAAATCATCGGCTTACAACAATTCCCACAGCTCTTCATTCCTGATCACTTCACTCAACACATCCATGACCAGCACCAACAAAAATGGGCTTAATGCTGACCCCTGGTGTAATACAACACTAACTTGAAAGTTTTGTTTTTTCAACTGCTGTTATCACTTTTGTGCACATTCTTTTATATGTCATGTCGACCAGCCTAACCAAATTTTCTGGGACTTTCCTTTTCCTTAAACACCAAAACATCACTTCTCTTGGGATTCTATCATATGCTTTCTCTAGGTCTTTTCCTGTAGCTGTCTTACAATGAAGATGGCATCCACCATCCCTCTTCCTCTCACGAATCCATACTGCTGTTTCCCAGTCTTTACAATCTCTTAATCTTTCATCTAGTACTCTCTCTAAAACTTTCAATCCATGCTCTGTTAGTTTAATTCCCCTGTAGTTACCACAATCCATGATATCTCCCTTCTGCTTGTACATATATACCATTAGACTCTCCTCCCAATCCCTTGACATTTCTTCCTCTTCACATTTAGCTTTTAATAAATCCAGCATCCATTTCTCCCCCTCTGTACCTAGCAATTTGAGCATTTCAATTTGAAACTCCGATGGACCTGGTGATTTACCATTCTTCACTTTTCTTAATGCTCTCTTCACTTGTGTCCTGTATCTCCCTCGCTGGTCCCTCCACCCTCTGTGCTTCCCCCATCTCCTCTCTCTCATTTTCAGTATTTAACAGTTGTTCAAAATACTCTTGCCATCTCTTCTTAATGTCTTCCTCCATGTACAATACATTTCCATCACTATCCTTGGTGATACCCAATCTACCCACATCCTGTCTCTGCCTTTTCCTCAAGTTTGAAATCTTATAAATATCCTATTCTCCTCATCTTGTTCTTAGTCTTTCATTCAACTGCTCTGCCTTCCTTGCCATAGCCATATCTACCCTCCTCCTCACCTTTCTTTCTTCTTCTCAATACCTTTCTTCTGCACCCCGTGCATGCCGTACTTTCCAGTCCTTAAAAGCTTTTGATTTTCTTTTAATTGATTCTTGCACCTCTCCATTCCACCACTACTTTTCTCTTTTCGACACTCCATATCCACTGGTTCTTCCCACCAGTTCCTCTGCTTCCCCCACACATATTTCTCTCATATCTGCCCAGATATTTTCCATTGTATTACCCTGTCCAAATTCTATGTACCCCCTTTCTATATATATATATATATATATATATATATATATATATATATATATATATATATATATGTGTGTGTGTGTGTGTGTGTGTGTGTGTGTGTGTGTGTGTGTGTGTGCACGCATATAAGAGGAAGAGTGCCCAGGAAGAAAAATAGTCATCAATTAAATGGCCTAGACTGGCTCTTAATAAAAGCAAACTTAGATTAATAATGCCGGGTTTATTGCTTTAAAAATAACTGAGGGCGAGAAGTTAACATTTTACTTTACAGGTTTGGAAATGTATATACCATTTTATAAGAAGAGGATATCTTAATTCTATATGATTTATGCCATATGATGTACCTTATACTGATCTGGTATTTTGTCTGAAATTTGACTTTCCGTTTTTTTCCAGGAACTTGGAAGGTCGGTCATTGATGACCCTATATCTGAGAAACTAGGCTCTGCAGGCAAGGCATCTAGAGTTTCCAGCTTTAAAGGACCTGTGCCAGAAAATGTAGATATTGCAGAAACTTTGCCAGACCAGGAGAACACAGAAGTAGAACAGTTGTATTTGGGAGAGCCTTCAGGTAGTCCATCGCAGATTGTAGGAGTGGATGTAGAAGAAGACACAACCTCTTATACAGGACTTAGCCAACTGTTCACTGTCATAAGAGACAGGGAAAGTCGAAATGAGGGGCAAACTCTAACCGAGACTGATTTACCAGTACAGGATATCGAAATTGGGGGAGACAACAAAGAAGAAGAAGATAGGATGCCCAGTCCTGTACAATTAATAGACGAAACTTTGGTAGCCTCAGAAACTGAGCAAAAAGATGAAATGCCGTGGAAACAAGCAGACAGTATTTTCACTACCTCTCCTGCAAGTGTCAAGGACGATTTATTCAATTTTGACAATGGCAAGGATATGCCTTCTGAGAACGATGCAGACAACAACACAAACATTGAAGAAAATACAGAGGTAGAGGACATAGTTACAGATATCACTGAGGTCAAACCTATCGAATCCTCAGAAAATCAGGACCTTGAATTGGGTGGTGAAAATACAGACACCAAAAACCAAGACGGAGATGATGCTGAGGAAATCAATCATTTTGACAAAATAAGTAACCATTCAGGAGACAATGAGGTTACAACACTGGATGGTGAAAACTCAGAAATAAAAGACCAGGGAGGTGATGATAATAATGATAATAACTTCTTTAGCTCAGACACAGCACCCAACCCTTCAGATCAAGAATTTGAACTGGGTGACGAAAATTCAGACACAAAAGACCAAGTGGGTGATGATGAGACTAAAGAAACTGCTAATTCAGACCAAGAAAACATCATCCCTTCAGAGGACCAAGGGCTTAAATTAGAAACAAGTGAGGTTGGAGATGATGATCAGATTGAAGAAGTACTTCGTCCAGACTCTAAGCTTTCTTTCCAGAACACTGAATCACTGCTTCCAAATGAAGCTGAGAATCAGAGTATGCAAAATCCAGCTGGTCTCCCAGGGAGTGTTCAGTTAGAACCAGAAGGTTCTGGTGAGGAGACTAATATTCCAGAGGATCTGAAATTTCTAGAGAAAAATGCAGACGACAGTGAGTCACTGACTGAAGATATAGACTTCATGATGCCTACAATTAGTCCAGATAGTGGTAAGCTAGACTCAGGATCATCTAAATCAGCTGGCCATAGTGAAGGGTATTTTGGGAGCACTGATCAAGTTAGTCCAATTCCTGATCAGGATAATAACTCTGAGAAAATTAAAGCATCTGATATCATAAAAGATTTGATAGAAAAAGACAGTCTAAATGACGTCATAGAAACTGGTGATGATGTAGAAGATATAAACACAGATAAAGATCAATTTAACGATGTTGATTTGGATTTTTGAAAACCCTAGACTCATCAAAGCCGCGAAAATTCTTTCAAAGGCTTAGTATACGGCGTTATTAATTTCTTAAGACATCTGTAGACTATAAAAGGTGTTTGCTAATGATTGCTGGTAGTGCGAGTTTTTTAGGTTTTCCCTGAAAGTACGGTACAATGAGTGACTTCTCAGTGATGAGGTCATTAAAGTAGTCCCGCCAAAACTTGGCAGAAGTATTCGATGGCATAACTTTTCCTTCATTTTTCTTGAGAAAAAATCTCTTGTTAATAATCGGACAATGTGTACAAGTGAATGATACAGTAGTTTTCATCTGTATCCTATAAATTCAAGCGTTCCTGCTGTTGTTGTGGAGTTGTATCTAGAGAAATGATAATGCAAATTACTTCAATATTACTAATGACAGAAACTGTGTCGAGAATTGGTAAACGTATGTGAAAATGACATGCGATGGTTATTGGCAGAAAATTAATCTTCACTTTCAATCACCCCCACAGTGTCGCCATCTATCATCAGCAAACACCAGATATGGTACTGTAGGGACAGAGTACATTTCCAGAGTCCACGTGAAGTGTACACACGTTGTCTCTTCACCTTTCCCTTGGTACTTATCATGACAATGTTCGTTCTCTGACACAGTTGAGAGTTCTTTCACATTGGCAACTTTCCTTTTCATGTAACTAGACTAAGAATCTCTTACTTCTAAAAACTATTCTGCAAACTAGACAAAAATAATAATGTATTTCTGTAAGAATAAGGAATTTCTGAACTGACTTTCTGACGATTGTATATACGGGAGAAAGTTAAGAGTTGACGGAGAAGAAAGGGACTAGTGTATAGCCCAAGCCTCCAGAAAACTCGTCTTCACAGATCCTGAAACTCATTGTGCGATGGTGGACCAAAGGACATAACGGCATGGTTATGGTTTCCCTGGATGTTTTAGTGTGTCATTCTTAGTGGAATAGATGTAAACATTCAAGTAGTAACTGTAGCTCTTGTAATAATGTATATGTGATTATATTTTCAATAAAATCTTCAAGGTGACCCGTGCTAAGTTTTGCTTATGGTTTGATAGGACTACAGAAACTTAAGGGTCCTGGCCTGTAAATCAATCACCCTACATCAGGCCCGTAACCAGAATCTTTTATAGGGGGCGAGGGTTGGTCGTTTTTCCCTAAATTGGACCTTTTCTTCTATAAATGTCATTGCATATATAGGTATATACAAGATGAAATACTTGAAAATATGGACATTCAGAAATTTGGGATACCCCCGACCACGCCCCCACCTTCCTCGGTAAAGGCCTGTACATCAATACCTACAGGTGGTTTGCGTTCATTCCTAACATTATCCTTTTAAATTCGACGTAATATGGATTAGCGGAATGGAAAGTAATACTGAAGTACATTTTTAAAGAAAATTAAGGCACCAAAACACATTCCTTTCCATGGTGTTAGAATCAAAGACTGAGTTAAATCGGAGACAGGAAACATCAAATTGAACCAGAAACATAAAACTCATCAGACTGTCCTCTGGCAAATCTTGCATTTCGTGTCATTGCAATTATGCAGAATACCCTCACCTTTCCCCCATCCCACCAGGCATCCCCCGGTCATTCTAACCTATTGGTATTCTTTGAGGGGTGAGAAATGTGCATTTATGGTGATACAAGTTCACTCTCGACGTGGTTCGGAAGCCACTTAAAACCGTTGGCACCGTTGCTGAATAACCACTGTTTCCATGCAACGTAAAAACAACAAACAAACAAAAACAAATTTCCCATCCTGCATAAAAGTTCTATGTACTCTGTATTTGATAGCAATGCCTGAATAACGACTATAATTGCAGGATTAAATGGGTTGCCTTTGATCCTCAATTTATATAGAAGTTGTGTTTGTTTATTGCCAGTACCATTTTAATAAATGTACTCAAAGCTTTCTCTTCCTCTTTGTGTTGGTAGTAATGCGGGTATAAACACTACGATGTAAGGTGTGAGAGAACGTTTATTCCAAGGTCTAAAGAATGCCAGGTCAGACCGTCTCAGCGTTACTGCGCATATTTGTGACGTCACTGGTATGTGGCCATAAAAGTAAACAATAAAATGAAGGGTCACTATGGGAATTGTTTGCCCACACCCATTTCTCTCTCTCTCTCTCTCTGTCACGACCTTGGGTGAGAAAGGTCAAGAGGGCATTGGAAAGGTCCCCGTTAATCTTCAGGTTCTGCTGAATTAAAGGATTGAATAACCCTTCATATGTCTCTCTATTGCAGTTTGGCTAATGCAGTAGGCCTAACCGTGTAAATCCGGCCCAGGTGTGTCTCTTAAGACAAAAATAGTTTAGAACCTCGTGTTCATTTTTTACAATTTCTTCCACATCATTCAGCATAAAACAAGGATAAGAAAATTCTTTTTAAATTTCGTGCTGTTTAATGAAAGTTCACAGAAACAAGAAAGCAAGTAAAACTTTTTAAATCTTTATTATGAAAGTTATTTTGTTAATTTTGCATACTTTCTCTTTTGATTTCTCTCAGAAGACATGTTTTTGTTTAGGACTCGTATCCTAAAAAACATGCGGCACCTGACAAATAGGGCAATAACCTCATTAGGAAAATTTACATATTGATGCATGTAAGAAATTAAAATTTTGGTATCGTCTTTCCCAGGCTTCAGTGACTTCTCTCCATGATAGCAGACAAAAATTCTTTCCATTTTTTTAAGTTCACTGAAGAAAAACACACTCGGTGTCATTAAGCCATTTTCCTGATTCCAGCTAGCTGGCTCATTCCATGTCCCTTCCCGAGGTTTTATGTGAGAACCAAGATGTTGGAACTGTGGAAATCTGACCTAAATAGCGCAGTCCTTTTTTTCATCTCATTTTCCAGCTCTACGGGGAGTATAGCATCATCACAATCTTTATCTGCAATATCATCCATCTCTAAGTTGTCAGGATCAAGAGAGGCAAACAGCATAGCAGATAAACACGGTTCTTGGTCTAAGTTGTTCTGGTCACAATCAATTGCCTGTACACTGTTACTTGAACATTGCGATATATCGTGTACCATAGTTATGTCCTCATTTTTCTTTTCAATATTGGAGTTCTCAGTCACCAGGTGCCTTTCTTTTCCTACAAGATGTGACCTAATTTTATGTTTAAAAGATACAGTTGAGGGATGTTCATATGCAGCACCTTTTTGCCTTAGAATAGCAAACAGATGCTCCAAACCATCCTGGTTTAGCCTGTATGGTAATATGTATGAAATGCCCTACCTTGACATGACCATTTCATAAAGTTTCTTTAAAGACTCCGAAGATACAACTAATCCTTTCTGAAATTGATACATGCACTTACTTCCAATGACTTTCACAGTCTTTGCAGTATCTATCATACGGTTTAATCTGTTTCTTTGTACTTCAAGATGAAGTCCAAATGCATGTCTGGATGGTTTTTTATCGAAGGGCACTCTGGAACTCGTCAGATCAAACCATGAGTCGCACAGGTGGATGAATTGATTAGTCTCTTCCCAATCTTTGCTTTTCAAAAGTCCTTTGTTTCCAAAGTATTTCAAAGTCTTCGAAGTTGTCTCAGACAGTAGTTGAGCTGCAAGCCTTACATTCATTCTTTTAACACCAGCAACAGTAATATGTTTATCAGATAAGCGATGCGTTGTCTTCAGATCACTCACACTTCTCATGATAAGCTGCTCAGTGTACGTTTCTCATTCGGTAACTGAAAACCTGAACCTAGAAAATTGTTTCTTACTAATTTGATGAGATGCGGGGCGTCAGCAAATAGATACACTTCCCTATCAGTACTACTAGATGGATTTGTGAATGAGGAATTTTCTAGTCCTATACCTAAATTATTCCATAATTTTACATTTGTAGGGCCTATATCATTCACCATACCAACAATAAACCATGCTGCTTCCACCCTCCCTATATCAAACAAAATATCTTTAGTAATATCAGAGTTAAAATTATAGTATATCAATTGCTTCCATGGCTTAATAAGCCCCCTAATCATGACACACTGAACCCGGTTTATTCAATCCCAACGCTGATAAACACCACACGCATTTCCAAAGGTCTCGAGATAACATATTTTAGATGGTTAATTTTGTCCATGTATTTTAATACGCAATGGATACTCTTCTTGCTCATTTGTATGTAAAGTGCAAAATTACACAAACATTATTAAAGATATTGTAGACAGAATCGTATTGCAACGTGTAGCAATATTGCCAATTTGATATATATACCTAACACGTCCTCGAACGAAACCACCCAAGTATAAAAAAGACAAGCTCATATGCCATCTATTGGACCTTAAGTGAAGCACATCCAACCGACGTCTTAAGTAATACTTCTCTTCTTGGCCAGTAGGGGCTCTGCGTCTGCGGCCTCTGCCCTCAGCTTATAAGTTAAGCTCTATTCTTACCAGTGATGACCGGTTTAACAGCGAAAGTAAAACAACCGCAAGCGATTCGATCAGTTTTCATTCTTGACTGTGACTATCACCTCAGTTACACTAACATAAGTGATGTATATTGGTGTAAATATGATTAGACACTGAAAAACCTTACGATGGTATTATTTTGATTACAAACATCCCACCCTAATAGTCCCTTTCACACGAGCGGCTTTTTCCCGCGTTCGAAAATTACCGCACGTTTGGTTATCAAGAAGGCATGTCTTCACATGAGCGGTTTTTTGCCGCGCTGCTCGCTTGCCATCTGGAAATCGTGATTCGCAATACAGCTCAGTTTACTTGAGATGGAGGACGTCCAACAGAGAGTGACTTATGCATACTTAATGAACAGGGTGTTAAAAAAGAAAAGACAGCGTAAATGGTGGACCCACCCGATAAACAGCTCCAGGATACTTCAATGAGCAATTTATATATTAAATTCAGACATGAAAGGTGATGAAGAAAAGGTCTTACATTATTTTCGCTTGTCGTCTCCTTCGTTTGAAGAACTTGTGAGCAAGTTGAAAGATCATCCACTCTCCCATAGACTTCTTCAGTATTCTAGACCGCTTGGCGCCGCGCTGTAGCAGTGCACGTGGTAAGTGAATCTTTGCCGCGCGGGAAAAAGCCGCTCGTGTGAAGGGGGCTAAAATGCGTTATCTCGGTCACATACTTTGAAGTAAGAATGAAAGGTAGGGAAAATGCTTTGCAAATTTTGTTAGCTAACTCAAGGCAAGGGAGAGCTTCGTCACTTTTGGTCATCGTAAATTTAGTAAAGATCAAAGTATAGTTTTATATAAATTTCTCCAGTTACAAACGCTATTCAGTAGCACCTTTAATTTATGAAATCATTTTACATATATGCCTTGACATAAACCCGTTCAAATTATTTTGCAGTGTAAGTTTTTACTAAACACAATTTGCAGACTAATATTTCTTTAGGGATAGGTGAAGGAGTATTCGCTCTTAGATTTTATCATAATGCACTGCAATATAAATACTTGATTTGTAGGTGATATGCTTCAAGGAGCCTCGGTAAAAATTGTTTGCAAACAATGTTTCTTAGTGTGGACAGGCCTTTAAAAATGTATTGCTGGGTTATAGCATTTTGAGCATTTAAAATACAGATGAAATTAATGATGACATACGTTTCTGCAATATAAATTGCTTAAAAGATGTCTTAAACATCGTCATATACCAGAAATGCCGTGAAAACGAACACTAGTATATGACAGTAAAGAAAATTAATTGGCATGTCTAAACTATGAGTAGATTTCATCGTAATGTACCATCATTAATTTACCTTACGTTTGGCAACCTACAGTAACCTCCTCCCCCACCTTTCTTCTTCTTCTTCTTCTCATCTCGCCTCGTCGGCTGCTCGATTTCTACGCTGACGATGTATGGCGGTTCCCTTAGTGGGACATGAAGCTGTCTGACCTTCACTTGTTTACATTAGACTAATATACAAGCAGGCTCTTGTTTAAAGAAATAAGGGCTAACCTGCCAACAACAGACAAAATGGAGCGAGTAAGTGGCCAAAACCCGTGGCTAACGTAGTAAAGTGAAACTGCTTGCATCCAAGTCATGAATCGGATCTAACTGGTTGACACAGCTTCTTGCCTAGGTGGACACCCAACGAGTCGGGTCTGTGGAGAAATCCTGTTTGTTCGGTTGACGCCACAGGCCACAGGCCCACAGCCTGCCATTCCAGTTACTAAGGTAAGCGTTGACTAACCAGGATGAAGTTTCAAGTTAATCTGTGTTAGTAGTGTTATTGTGTATATTAGCTTTTATCAGTGGTCACAGTGTGAATGTAGGTAGTATGTAGTTCAATTCTGTCTATATTATAAACGTTAATAAGACAAGTAGCTGGGTACTGATAATGCTCCCTAATAATATATCATTGTTGTTGTTTTAGATTAAGCTGACCTTGTGTCAGCACGGGCTCTTGCTCACCGAGCAGCCCGTAATAATTATTACAGACAAAGGTTGACATAGACGGGTGCGGACGGAAGGGTAGCCCCCCGCTGTGAATGTGTTTCTTCACAGACGAAAATACATGAATAATATTACATTGAGGGTACGGATTCCCGACATATATACATCGGAAGAAAGGGCGTAAAATGCTCTACAGAATGGGTAAAGGAACAACGCGGCTTGATGATAAGATGCAATAGAAATGCAAAAAAAGAAAAAACAGCGTTGTTCTTACAATGGCAGGCTTGATCGAGATGGCTTGCGAGAATCGTTGACGATAAGGATACTAATTTAGTAAGGTAGCTGCAGCCATTCCCAAAAGAAGAATCGGTTAAACAGAATTCAAGATTAAGATTTAGGCTCAGCATAATCCCTCAACGGTTGGTAAATCACATTGTGTAGCATGAGATAATGCGTTTGGACGGTGTGAGAATTTCTTACATTTTCTTGTACCATAACAAATAGTTCATATAAAGCCTGAAATGTAAACATATATAAGATTGCAGCATTAAGATTGTATATTGCGTATATATATATATATATATATATATATATATATTATATATTATATATAATATATATGTGTGTGTGTGTGTGTGTGTGTGTGTGTGTGCGCGTATATATATATATATATATATATATATATATATATATATATTATATATCTCTATATATATATATGTCTAGTGTGTGTGTGTGTGTGGTGTGTGTGTGTGAAGGAAGAGAGAGTCATTTATTATCTACTTGGGCACATATTGTGATCAAATATTTGTAAATAATTTAGCACAATTTCCAGTTTTAACGGAAGCACCTGCTCTGTACATTACAGCAATATATGCTTGTATGTGTCTTGCAATTATTATCGAGTTTAAAAACCCTTCCTTCCTCTAACCAAGTATCATTATTATTATTATTATTATTATTATTATTATTATTATTATTATTATCAATAGAACATCGTTTTCTTTCAATAAATCATTATTAGTAGCAAAAATTTGCTTCGCTATTGATTATTTCAACAATAAAAACAACTACTACTACTACTCTGTGTATACATGTGTGTGCATACATATAAATGATATATACGTACCGTATATACGTGTGTGCGTGTTGCACCCCCCCTCCCACACACGACACACACACATATATATATATATATATATATATATATATATATATATACATATATATATATATATATATATATATATATATATTGTGTGTGTGTGTGGGTGTGTGTGTGTTGTGTGTGTGGGTGGTGTGCACACACGTATATACGGTACGTATATATCATATTTTATATTATCACACACTTAGGATTATATATATATATAGATATAATATATATATAATATATATATATATATATATACATATATAATATATATATATATATATATATATATATATATATATATATAATCCTAAGTGTCCCCAATGAAATTTTCTTTATCCGCCACTGTTATTATTATTATTATTATTATTATTATTATTATTATTATTATGTATCATACCAACTCATCAATTATTTGATATAACGGTTTTACGACTTATCTCATTTACGGAAAGATACCCAAAACGTATCATAAAATTGTACTACGTATCTACAACGCTCCATCGCAACACGTGTGAACGAACGCTGTTCGAAACGCGAGAAAACTATTATTTGAAGATTTTATTACCTTACTAATATTGTTGACCTGTTGTCCACTTTTGTAAAATATTGCACTTTAATATTAATATATAAATATTTTACCCATAGTAAAACAAGAACATTTAATGTATGGCCTCCACTCAGAATTAGTGTGGACAACGTTAAGCCCAAGTCGAAAGTCAGTCAGGAATCGTACAATTTGCTTGTGCTGTTATGCAGTCGCCTTCCGGATGCTTTTTATTTATCTATTTTTCCCGCGTTCTTATATACATATACGAGTGCGTATGTTGAAAAACTATAATGTCTACATGCACACATTTATTGTTAAATAAGAAATGCGGCGCTGTACGAATTCTTTTAGAGAAAGTCAAGGAAACCGTTTCATAAACTGTTAAGAACCACACCAGCGTCAAGGACGAGTGACGTAAAACACTGTTGACAAATCTTGAAGTCTGTGTTGATCGTGATCTCCCATATCCCTACATAGCGATTATTTTTTTCCTGAAATGTGGAACAGAGGAAGTGTTATGGAGAAAAATAGATAAAAAGATTTAATACTTTTAGAATTAGAAAGGAAGGTATAAATGATTTTGAAAAATTTTGCAAAACGTAGGTTGGTAAGCAGTGCATTATACAAATAGGATGAACAATACAACGGAAGTGAGTGAATTGGTTCTTCAGTAGTTATGCTGAAGTGTTTATCTCAAATATAATCAGCGTTGTTCGATCAATGGGAAGGAAGCTGAAATTAAACTATATAATACCGGAGTTTAACGAAGAAATAGACAGGAAAAAAGGATGGCTAGCAGGAGATCAAACGAGAAAAGGGAAACCCCAGAACCTAGAGGAATAGTACTTAAAAGATGAAACATTTTAAGACTGATTTCATGAAGAGTAGAAAAGACAATACTAGTATAGCAGAAAGATATAAGAAGCAGGAACAGACTTGACGAGCTTTTTCGGCTCCTCAGTTGTTTTATATACGAAAGAAAATAGCACCACCGGAATAGCAATATAAACAAGAACTGCAAATAAATCGGCAAACAACCTGAACATTAAATCTGCCCGAACGCCCTACTAAGAGGAGTACAAGGGGCCGGCAGTGAAGGATCTAGGTCATTATCGGACCTGGCGCAAATTATTTGAGTGAGCCTCTATCATGAAAAGCAAAATTAATTGCTATTATGCGCTAGATTTACCAGTAACTAATGCTCATAAATAAATCAAAACACATTTATATTTATATATATGATTTATGGGTGTGTATATATACCTGTATATATGCATCTATATTGTGTAAACATATGTATTTATATTATATATATATATATATATATATATATATATATATATCTATTATATATATATATAGATATATATATATATATATATGTTTGTGTGTGTGTATCATTATTACAACTATTATTAGTATTTTTATCATTATTGTTAAGCATATTTACAAATATATTACCAAAGTAACCTACTAAGACATTATGATGGGGCCAGATGGGCCCCCAATCACAGTGGGCCCTGGTGCATTGCACCTGCTGCATCGCCAGTAGTTCCGCCAGTGGGGGCCAGGAGAAGGCGGTGTGTTCTAGGTCTATACTCTGTTTTTCATCTGTCCATCCGCCTGTGGTGTTTTTGTATGGTAACACTGCGTCCCGGGCTTTAGATAGTTACTCTATGTGTAAGTTTTAGGTAAATAAAAGGATATCTGGGTGTACATTTGCAACTGAAAAGTGTTTTCATAAGTTACTGTATGCGAATTACACCGTTAATATTCGAAATAGGCTATTATTATAGTCGTTGAATGTAAGCTGAATGTAAATGTCTAAAGCCCGGGACGCAGTGTTACCATACAAAAAAACTACAGGCGGATGGACAATTGAAAAAAAACAGAGTATAGAACATTCGCGATCTCACAAGAATACCGTCCAATTATCCTGCATTATGAAAAATACGAGGCGAATAATTCACATTTTCACAGTTATGATGGACAACTGAAGATAGCATTACCGAAATATGAAATGCTTCAAGAATTGGATTAACAAGGAAAGACCGAAACTGCTTCCTACCCGCAGATCTATCTATTTATATATATGTATATATATATATATATATATATATATATATATATATATATATATGAATAACTTGATCACGAAGTATATAAACGTGATGCTATGTATAAATAAAGGTTTTTTGCCACGAATGAAAAAATGAAAAAGCGAGATAGCCAAGTACTTTCGGTCCTGTTCGGACCCTTTACTGAACAGGACCGAAAGTACTTAGCTATCTCGCTTTTTTTCATTTTTTCCTTTGTGGCAAAAACCTTTATATATATATATATATATATATATATATATATATATATATATATATATATTATATATATATATATATATATATATATATATAAACACAAATCAGAGTAATTACTATGATCATTTCTTTCTTGAAATTGTTAAGGTATATCAACCTGAAGTAAATTGATATACTTTTGAAAATCTTGTCCTAAAATGAAAGGCCCTAAACAGGTGCATTATTATCTTATTTTCCCATTCCTGATGTATACACACAAGCGCTACGGTGTGATTATCGTGGATCGAGATGTAATAAGAAAGACGTTTTCTCAGTAAAATCAGTATCAACTTACTTATTTAGATTTCGGATTCCAAGAAAGCGAGATTTCGTGTTTTTTCATATATGAATAGAGCATACGAAGGGTTCTCTCTCTCTCTCTCTCTCTTGAGCCCTTTCATTTCGTCGCCGTCTTCTTCTTTTTCTTCTTCTTCTAGATTAATTTATCATACACTTGAGAGCGGTGGAAATAGGCTCCTATATGAGATAACCATGGATCAGTATGAAAACAAGAAAAACCTCTGGATAATGCAAGTCAAAGAATATATGAAAGAACTAAACATAAACTTAAGTAAAATTGAAGCAGTGAAAGAGAAGCAGTTAAAAGAAAATAATAAACAACTGGGACAGAAAAACATGGCAGAAAGAAATGAATGAAAAGACGACATTAAGAATCTACAGAAAGTATAAAGAACACATAACAGAAGAAATCTTGTATGACAACACTGAAAAAACAATGCTAATCAGTAAGGCCAGACTAGGTACCCTAGGATCGAATGATAGAAATGGGATAAAAGGAGAAAGTACAAAATGTTTGTACTGTGAGGAAAGAAAATGAAAATTTAGAATATTTCTTACTTAACTGTCTAACATACAATGAGATTAGATATAGTTTTGTGCAGCAACCATACCAGGAAAATAAAGCTAATATACTCTTATTGGTAGATCTACTGAGGGAGGAAGTGGAAAATAGGAAAGAATTTCGAAAAGAAATGTGGTTTTTCAGATAGAAGAAACGCAAAGGAGGAATAAAACAAGTAAGGTAGCCGTTTCAAAGGCAAATCTTTCTTACTACTACTGCTACTTCTGCTGTTTGCCCCAAAAACTAAATTAATTTGACAATGTAAACAAACAATATGCAAATAATGCAATTGCAACAACGTATTAAAAAACAGAAACAACACGGAAGAACAAGTTGTTAAAGAGAACAGTTGTTAACTGTTACCTAAGAACAAACGAGAGACTGCCAGTCCGGGACTCCGGATGGAAGTGCCACTGTGCCAGAAGAGATTCTCCGAATGTAGGGTAAACATTACCTAAGATGTGACGATCAGGAAATTGTTGTTCACGTATGTATTATCGTCTGCAAATATGTCAAGATATCATCGTACTTAGCTGTAAAACATGCATACCAAACATGCGAATAAACAAATGACTCCTAACATATTGCATGGTATACCTATTTAGGTACTACTAGGTACCTAGTATACCTAGGTACTAGGTAGCTACCTAGGCAAAATTTCGAAAATTTGTCAATGAGGGGATCTTCAATTCATTCTTTTTAAAAAATTTAAAAGACAGGCTAGGCTAGGCCTAAACAATATGGCTCGACCGAAATCGGCGGAAGAACACCAAAACCAATATGGCAGCGATACCAAAACAACAACAAACAAAGTAGGGAGCTACTACATACCTATCTGCGACGATCGATTTGTGTGTGCTGTCAGTAAGGCCGTGGCGGAACGGCGCTTTGCGCCTTATCCGTATATTTAAAGATTCTTGGCAGGCACGGCATGTTCTGGCAAGAGGTAATGTTGCGCTGCGCGCACTAACCACAGGGGTTACAGTAAGGCTACTTACTGTGGCGGATATAGATTTGGGTGTCGCGATACCAAAACAATAACAAACAAAGTAGGGAGCAACTGGCTCGGTAATGTGTAAACAACCCCCTAATGTATCATAAATTTTAAGGCCGTAACCTACCTAAAAAGAAAAAGAAGAGAGATGCCTAGTTTGCAGAAAACAGGATCAGGTCGTTCTTGGGGTGAAGACCTCAACGAATCAGGTCAGGGCACGGCACCCTAAGATAAGTTAGGAAGGTAAGGTTTGGTTATGTCATGACATAGCATTCTAGGGAAGACTAGGTTTGTTTTCATCTATGGAACTTGTTCCCGTAGTTCTACACTCTCCCCAAAAAAAGGGTAAAAAAAAAGTTTACCAAACTTAGTAACTTGGTGTACTCATTGGCTGACTTTGTTTAGTTTAAATTGACAGATCTGTGTGAATTAGGGGTCAGCAACCTTTTGGAGAGAGCAGGCCAGTATCTCAAATGTACTAGGCTATACTAATGAATTGCCTTTACCTCAGACCACTCTGTCCAGAAGGCTCCCTTGGTCTGGCAGTTACAAAAAAAGAATGAATTTGATGTAATATTTGAATAATATTGTTCCCTATTTTACTGCAAGAACAACAGGATACAACCAGGGCAAATGACCGAGCAGCGACATAGCAGCCGCCCCTCTCGGGACGCGGCCACTTTCCAAAAATACTCTTGAATTATGCCATTATATCGTAATTTAGGAGAAAATACTTACTTCGAGAGGAACATAAAGGTCTCGGGGTGCTGCCTGAATAGGCCACAACTCTTGACTGATGCTCATGGAAGCAAACTCAAGTACTTTGTCGGGAAGGTGGCCGCATTCCAGGATCAGTGGCCCCTATGTTGCCGCTTGGTCATTTACCCTAGTACAATCAACAAAAAGCATAAATACCTTGCTACAAACAAAACTGTACAGTTAGAAATTACTTAAAATGAAAAAAAAAATTTTATTTACTTATTGTTCGATAACTTCTCCACATCAAGTGAAATATTTGTCAATGATAGGAGCAGAACACCATACACTGTTAGATAATTAGTGTCCAGTTGTGAAATTGATGGACCGGATGTGGCCAGCGGGCCAGGTTTTGCTGACCCCAGCTATAGGTGTTTATGACTAGTCCTGTCCTAGTACCTACTTTTAGCTGGTCAAGCTAACTTTGTTTCTAAACTGTGGTCTATCTAATAGCTTTGAACCCAGGCTAATTTCAGTTTGTTAGCTGTATATTCATTCTTACCAAATACATATTTTTTTTTTATTGTTAAGCTAGTTTTGTAGTTTCTGTGTTTCAGACCATTTGAGTTTGTGGAAACCAGCCATTTCTGTAGCTCTTATCCTTACATCTATGAATTATAAAGGACCACCAGAAAGAAATATGTTCTTAGGTGCCTATGATAATTAAACTGGTTATTTATGTTGATTGGTCTGCTGTCAAAGTGCACCCAGACTCTGTGTCCTAACCATATTTCCCTAACCTGACTTGGGGTTCCATATCCTACCTGACTGGTTGAGCTACATTCCCCCCTTCCAAATTATATCTGTTGTTTTATATCTAAAACAACATACGTATGTACACTGACCATCAGCAAATCTTACATACAAGGCAGCCAATGTTAAACTGAATTGTAAATTGGATGATGGGAACTTGGAGGAGTAAGACAACTTTCTTGACCTGTACCTGAAAACACAAAAAATACACACAAGCTCTCATGCATAGCATATAATATGCTACAAGTATGTAACACTTGTAAGCAGTGTCCAAGAAGTTATTGAAAACTATCCTAACAACAGTGGTCATAGAATACAGTCCAATTCTTCATATTTGTATAATTAACTTCCACCTCATATTCCATAGCCTAGGATATCCCATTAAGGTTAGAATTGAACTGTGTATATTTTAGTTCAAAATACAGTTAGGCAAGGATAAAGGATAAACTACCTACCTTGAGCCCTGTGGTTACATATGAGTCAGTAATTATTTGAAAAATTAGTTTCTTGACAGGCTCAGGCACATGAATCATAAAGTTTGTGTGCTTTTTTTTTTCCAGCCTCCTATATGTATACATATGTAACAAATGGAGGACCCTCAATGTGATTTATGTCTATAACCAGTATCAATTGCAGAACATGTAATAAAGGATAAAAATGTTACAGGGCCAATTACAAGGGTGCATACCAACTTACCTTTCCTAACCTCACCTTTCAGGACAAGCAACATGTCCCAACTGACCTGTCACTCTTCTTGAAAAGTTTCGGAAGAGCTCCTTGCCAACATACAGGAAACCCCATCTTTTTTGCCTTATCACGTATTTTTAATCAGAAAGATTGAATTCTTTTGGCCTATCTTTTGCTGCTAGGTTTTCTTTTTTGAGGAAATTCCAAGTCCCACACGATCAGTCCTCATACTATGGTGTCATTTGCCATTCCTTCACTTCTTCCTTGTTCATTTAGATCCTTTTCAATATATCTTCAAAGAACCATGGATTTCAAACTAGGCACTGATAGTTTTTCTTATCTTCTGGAAAAACTGAGATAATTTTCATTAGAGATAATTTGGATGGCAGTGTGTTTTATGGTGAGTTCCTGGAGATATCAAACAACATTTGCAGTTTAATAAAAAGAGTAGTATGTATAAAAGGTTAGGACTACTCTTTGAGGTCACTGCTGTTAGGGGAGGGAAGATCCTAAGCAAGGGATACTTTACTTCTCCCATCATTTTCTTCCATTATAACACCTTATGATGTAATTGCATTTGATCTTGTGTCAAACATGAGGAGCAAGTTGGTTTCCCACAAAGACGTAGGGCATAGTGCACCTAAAGAGGCATACAAGACAATTTTATACATTCAACTTACCTGTCAGATATATACATAGCTATTGACTCCGTTCGCGCCGACAGAATTTCGAATTTCGCGCACACGCTACAGGTAGGTCAGGTGATCCACCGCGCCGCCGCTGGGTGGCGGGAATAGGAACCCATTCCCGTTTTCCATAGATTTTTTCTGTCGGCCATACTGGCAACATCGTTGTTGGTATCTCCGGCTGGATTTCGTTTTTGGATACAATTGATCATCGTTTTGGACCCTTTGGTGACGTATTTGGATCGTTGTACTGGCATACGCTTTTGTGGATCGTTATTTGGATTTTGGCTTTGGAATTTTCATCATGATGTCTGATTCTGGAAGTGTGTGAGAATGTGTGTGAATGAAGGGTGCAAGGTGAGAATGCCGAAAGCTTCGGTTGATCCTCACACTGTATGTAAAAGATGCAGGAAGTATGAATGCTCGATGGATAACACTTGTCATGAATGTGAGAGTTTGAGTGCTGAAGGGTGGAAGTCTCTAACTTCTTATTTAAGGAAATTAGAGAAAGACCGGTTAAGGAAGTCATCTTCCAAAACCAAGCCTAGCTCTCAATCTTCAAGTGGTTTGGTGAGTAATATTTGTACCCTCCTCTAACATTAGAACGCTCCTTGTAATATTTCAGGTCTTTCTTTCTCCGAATGCAGATCCTACGGACTCTGCTTCGGAGATAGCAAGCCTTAAAGCTGCGCTTATGAAAATGGAGCGTAAAATGGCTGCCATGGAAGGTAGCAAAAGTAGGTGGCTGTGGAAAGTGATGTGAATTTCCCCAGTGAAGTGGAGGAGGCGTCTGATTGGCTTCACAACGCTCCCAGGCCTAGACCTCTTTCAAGCTCCCAAGCCCAGAGGAGAAGGAATGTCAAAAGCCTTACGGAGGTTATGGAGGATCCCCACCAGTCAGACGTCTCTTCGGCAGAATCTGTAACGTCACAGACTGCCAGAGAACGCAGTAGAAAGCGTTCTACGTGAATGTTTTTCGTCATCGGAGAATTCCTCACCTAAAAGAGGATGGAGATCAGCGGATCGTTCTCGTCCATTGAAGAGGATCTTGGAAGAATCGGCATAAACTCGAGTCCGGACGTTTTTCGGAGGACTCTCCGACAGAGAATAAGAAAGCAAAGGTTTTGGCTTCTCCCGATAAGTTGTGGGGAATGGAGAAAGGAGGCTCTCCTTCCTCTCGTTTAGACCAGAGAGAAGAAACGACGAAGATATTAAAAGATATGCAAGAGTCTATTGCTTCTCTAGTCGGGGTTCTTTCGAGAGATCCTCCAAGAAGAAAGGATGTAAATCTTCCTGTGAAGAAGTCAAAAAACCCTTACTATCAACCTCCCAGAAAAGAAGATTCTTCTTCGGATGAAGGGTCTATTTTTCACAGACCCGCGAGTTCGGGGCGCGAGGCGCCAGCCAGGCGTGAAGCGCCAGCCGAGCGCGAAGCGCCAGCCAGGCGCGGAGCGCCAGTCAGCCGCAAAGAGCTAACACGTAAGCGCGAGGCTCCAATCAGGCGCGACGCGGCAACCAGGCCCTATCCGACATCGCAGGAGACGACTAGGCGCGAGAAGCTGGCCAGGCGCGAGGAGCCAGCCGCGCGTGAGAATTCCTACAAGCAGGAAGAGACAATCAGGCGCGAGGCGCCATCCAGGAGCGTAGCGCCAGCCAGGCGCGAAGCGCCAGCCAGGCGCGAAGAGCCAGCCAGGCGCGATGCGACAGACTGCCGAGAAGCGCCTACCAGGCGAGAAGCGCTAGCCAGGCGCGAGGCGCCAGGCGGCCGAGAAGAGACATACAGGCGCGAAGCGCCAGCCAGACGGGACGCGATAGACTGCCGCGAAGCGACATCCAGGCGTGAAGCGCGAGTTGAGCGCGAGGCGCCAGCCGCGCAAGAGGAACCAGCGAGGCGCGAAGCGCTAGCCGAGCGTGAGGCGCCAGCCGCGCGAGAAGATTCAACCAAGCGCGAAGCGCCAGTCAGGCGCAAGGCGCCAGCTGATCATGAAGAGCGGCAAGAGCGAGAAGTGATAAGGGGTAATAGAAGATCTTTTCATGTAATGTCTTCGGATAGCGAGTCTCCTACAAGTAAAAACCCTGATGCAAGGAAGCAACCTGGTACATCGAAGGTTACGGTTTCAACCTCCGTGTCTCAGGATGTTTTGGTAGATAGATAAAAGGGAGAACTGTCATCTCTCTCCTTCTAGGAGTATTTCTCCTATAGGGAATATGTCTACCGACAAAGAATCTAATAAAAAAAAGAGCTCGCTCTCCTTCTAGGATGGAGTTGGATGAAGTGTCGGAGAAGAAAACTCCGAACAATGAGGGGGTATCTAACTACAAAGTGTTAGCCTCTCTTCTCCTACAAGAATTTGGAGACTCTCTAAGCCCTGCAGCTCCTCCTTCCCCGAGATCTCTATTTTCTAGTACGAAGGTTCCTAAATCGTCTTCGTATTTAAAAATGAAACCAGCCATATCAATGAAGAAGGCTATTCAATCTTTAAATAATTGGATGAAGGTGAAGAAGGAAGCTCAGAAGACAGTTTTTTGCACTCCTCCATGTAAGCTCGGAGGTAGGAGGGGAATATGGTACAGGACAGAGGAAGCGATGGGGCTTATGCTTCCATCTTCCGCGGAGGCGGATTTTTCAAGCTTGGTTGAAGCATCGAGAAGACATGCTTTGAATACAAGCTAAAGCATACTGGAGCATGTCAGAATTGGATCAACACCTCAAGGGACTTTTCCATGTACTAGAAGTTTTTAACTTCTTGGATTGGTCCCTTGGAGTGCTGGCCAAGAAGGCAAATGAACCAGATGTTTTAGAACCGGAAGTTTTACATTGCATTTTATCCTGTATGGATAAGGCGGTTCAGGATGGATCGGGAGAATTGTCTTCTCTATTTGGAGCAGGAGTAGTGAAGAAGAGATCATTATTTGGTTCATTTCTAACCAAAGCGGTTCTCCTTCGCAAAGGTCAGCCCTGTTATACGCTCCTCTCTCGGATCACCTTTTCCCTTCGCACTTGGTGAAGGAGATTTCAAAGTCTCTTGCTGAAAAGGCAACCCAGGACTTATTAGTTCAATCTTCCAAGAAATCGAGACCAACAGTACCAGTAGCGAAGAAGACTACTCGTACTCCGGTAGTGCCCTTTCGGAGAGGTTCACCTCTCGTCCTCCAACGAAAAGGAAGACAGCAGAAAAGCGAGGAAGGTCCTCCTTTAGATCTTTAAGAAGTCAAAGTAGCAGCAAGTTCCTCCACACATCTGTAGGGGCCAGGCTCCTAAACTTCGTAGGAGAATGGGAAGATAAGGGAAGCGACCCTTGGACGCTAGCAGTCTTGGGGAAAGGTTACATTATACCTTTTCAGGACAGACCACCTTTGTCGAATTCCCCAAAGGAACTGTCGGCGAAGTACAAGGACCCTGTTCTGAGGGAGACACTTCTTCAGATGGTGATAGGAATGAAGGACAAAGAGGCAATAGAAGAGGTTCAGGATCCTTCCTCTCCGGGGTGGGGTTTTTTACAACCGCCTGTTTTTAGTTCCAAAGGCATCCGGGGGATGGAGGCCAGTCTTGGACGTGAGCATTCTGACAAATATGTGGAAAAGAAAAAGTTCTCGATGGAGACTTCTGCCTCGGTACTTTCAGCCCTGCGAAGAGGAGACTGGATGGTCTCTCTAGACCTACAAGATGCATATTTCCACGTTCCTATTCACCCGTCATCAAAGAAGTATCTCAGGTTTGTGATTCAAGGGAAAAGTCTACCAGTTCAGGGCCTTGTGCTTCGGCCTCTCCACGGCGCCACAGGTATTTACGTACCTGATGCGGAACGTAGCCAGATGGCTACACCTGGAAGGCATAAGCGTCTCTCTGTACCTAGACGATTGGCTGATAAGAGCAAAATCCCAGGAAACAATGTTTGGAGGATCGTGATGAAGAAAAACATTAGAATTGACAAAGGAATTAGGACTTCTCGTGAATCTCGAGAAATCGCAGATGACCCCCAGTCAGGATATAGTTTATTTGGGGATTCAGATGAATTCTCGGATTTTCGGGTTTTTTTCCGTCCCAAGAAAGGATTCTTCGGGGGATTCAGAAAGTTACATCCTTCCTAAAGAAAGACAGGAGTTCAGCCAGGGAGTGGCTGAGCCTTCTAGGGACTCTTTCTTCCCTGGAACAATTTGTATCCCTAGGAAGACTTCATCTAAGGCCTCTACAATTCTTCCTAAAGAGATCTTGGACTTGGAAGAAGGGCATCTGTCGGACAGTTTCCGGTAACATTAGAGGTGAAGAAACACCTAAAGTGTGCTGCTCCCACTCAAAGAGAACAAGGGAGTGTCCCTAGAGGTTCGGAACCCAAACCAAATCTTGTTCTCAGACGCTTCAGAAACGGGATGGGGAGCGACTCTAGGGGCAAGAGAAGTCTCTGGCAAATGGAAGAAAGAACAAAGAGATTGGCATATAACATGCCAAAGAACTATATGCAGTGTTTCTGGCATTAAAATTCTTCGAGTCAGAAGTAAGAAATCAAGTGATTCAAGTCAACGCAGACAACACTACGGCGTTGGCTTATCAAAAAAAAACTCAAAAACGGCGTTGTTCTTACATAAAAAACCCAGGGGGGGACGCACTCGTTTTTCCCCTATTCTAGATAACGAAGGATAGCCTGTTGTCATGGACGGAGGAGAGGCGAATATTACCCCTCGTACGACCAGATTTGTGAAAGGGGAAAGAAATATCAGAGCAGACAGGCTCAGCAGGACGAAACAAGTTCTCCCCACGGAGTTGGCCTCTTGCACGAGCAAGTCTGCCAAAGTCTGTGGAACCTGTGGGGGAGGCCGCAGATAGATTTGTTTGCGACGTTCCTGTAGCAGAGAGGATAGAGAACTTCTGCTCCTTAGTAGAAGACCCGAGAGCGATAGCGGTGGATGCCATGCTACTGGAGTGGTCGGGACTCGACGCTTACGCTTTCCCTCCATTCAAGTTGCTAGGAGTAGTGATGAAGAAATTCGTGAGCATCAACAGGGACGAGATTAACTCTCATCGCCCCGTTTTGGCCATCCCAAGATTGGTTCACAGAGGTACAGGAATGGACAGTAGACTATCCAAGATCTCTTCCAAACAGGATAGATCTTCTCAGCACAACCCCACTTCAAGAGGTTCCATCAAAACCTCCCCGCTCTCGCTCTGACTGCCTTTCGACTATCGAAAGTTTGGTCAGAGCGAGAGGCTTTTCAAGCAAGGCTTCGAAAGCAATTGCTAGAGCCCGGAGATCGTCAACTATCCGGTCTATCAATCGAAGTGGGATGTATTTAGAAGATGGTGTAGGAAGAATAAGCTGTCCTCCTCCGATACCTCTGTGACCAATATAGCAGATTTTCTGTTATTCCTGAGAGAGGAATCCAAATCTGTCCGTAGCGACAATAAAGGGATACCGAAGTATGCTCTCAGCGGTATTTAGAAAATAGAGGCTTAAACTTGGCAGAGGATAGGGATTTGCACGATCTCATAAGATCGTTCGAGACGTCAAAATCTATATCCTCTACTCCGCCAAGTTGGATCTGTATGTTGTGCTCAAATTCCTTACATCGGAAAAATTTGAACCTCCCGACCGTGCCTCGTTCAGGGATTGGACGAGAAAGTGTGTGTTTCTCATAGCCTTAGCGACGGCTAAGAGAATAAGTGAAATCCATGCCCTAGATTCTCGGGTGGGTTTTAAGAAAGACGCAGCCATCTGTTTTCTTTTCAAACTCTGTTTTTAGCAAAAAATGAGAACCCTTCGAAACCATGGCCAAGGAGTTTTGAGGTGAAAAGTCTTTCAAACTTGATGGGAGACGAAATTGAAAGAACTTTATGCACCCGGTTAGAGAGCTCTTAAGTTCTATCTTAAAAAGAAAGAAGAGTTGAAGCAGTGTAAAAGAGTCTATGGTGCGCAGTTCGGGACGGACAGAAAAGACCAATGTCCAAGAATGCGCTATCTTATTATTATTAGAAGTGTGATTATGGAAGCTCATAGCGATTGTGCAGAGGATTCCTTTAAATTATTACGAGTTAAAGCTCATGAGGTAAGAGCAGTGGCAACATCATTATCATTCCAAAAGAATATGTCCATGAAGACATTATTAATGCGACCTATTGGAGATGCAACTCGGTATTTGCATCCCACTATCTTAGAGATGTTAAAATTACCTACGACAAGTGCTTCTCTCTAGGTCCTTTTGTGTCTGCGGATACAGTGCTGGGACTGAGGACACATACCGATCCTTAAACTTTATGAAAAGTCTAATACTTCCATACCATACTGGTGGGATGGGCTCTAACTTTCTTACTGACGGCTAGTTGTTGCACAGGCGACCACGGCCTTGTTTAGGTAAGGAACTTTGAGTTTATCTTACAGGATAGGCTTGGATAAAACGGTGTCTTGATTACGGAGATCTCCACTATTTGAGGCAGTTTTTGTTACTATTGGTAAAAGTCTTGGTGTCGCACAGGCGGCCATAGCCCTTGCTAGTAAGGAACTAGAAATGTGCCTTTTAAACGGAGTAGGATTAAAGACATTGTCTAAATTCGTACAGGGACCCTCTCCTTTAAGACAGTATCAGATTTTGTCTGCTGACAAGAGTGCTTGGGCTAGCACAGGCGGCTTTTGGTGCTTTTGACAGTATGAGAATGTGCATAGGTCTTACAGCGAGGTAGTACAAATGGAAATTAGCCTATATTTGTTTATTTTTATTTTTATTTATTTTCATAAAGAATTAGGTGTAAAAAGTATTGTGATTGAGTTTTTTGGTGTTTGCAAGGAGTCCGGGGGATGACTTCTTGCAATCTTAGATACAACATTTGGTTATTTGGTTAAGGTGATCAGGATCGGGATTGTGCTCCTTAGAAAAAGGTTCTTGTCATATAAGTGGATTGAAACCCTTTGACATAGCCCTTATAGGATCGGCCAAGTAAGTGGACAAGACCCTTGGCAGACCTACAAGAACTCTTAGCAATAGATCAATATCTCGCTGAGGCTCTTGAGACTAAGCAGACTCCTGGGCATTAACCATGAAGTCTTCAGTCTATACAGGTAGGAACCAAGGTTTTATGTTATTAATACCTACAACGATTGTTGTGATTTCCTGTTAAATCAGTTTTAGCTGTCTTTACCCTCCTCCAATGGTGTGAATCAGCTATGTATATATCTGACAGGTAAGTTGAATGTATAAAAATGATATTGTTATGATACAATAAAGTTTTATACATACTTACCTGGCAGATATATACAATTAAACTACCCACCCAGCCTCCCCTCAGGAGACAGATGGTGTAGAAAAAATCTGATGGAAACAAAACGGGAATGGGTTCCTATTCCCGCCACCCAGCGGCGGCGCGGTGGATCCACCTGACCCCCTACCTGTAGCGTGTGCGCGAAATTCGAAATTCTGTCGGCGCGACGGAGTCAATAGCTATGTAATATCTGATCGCCCCCAGGTAAGTATGTATAAAACTTTATTGTATCATAACAATATCATAGTTTACCTTTTTTTCTTTTTGGATAATTTGAACTCCATACAAGCAATATACAGTAGTATATTATTGATGTCATTTAGGTCCAATTATCTTAATTTAGCAGTCTGGAGATTTGATAACTCAGGTTCTCCAACCCTAACTTATGGGTTTGCTGTAAAATAAGCATTGTTATTCTGAAAACCAAGGTGAAATTAATTCTTTAAGACATGCTAATAACTTAACTTGATAACTTACTTCCTTCACTTCATTCCAGTTGTCAGCTGAGAATTACTAGCTCATCTGTCAAAGGATGGAGTATTTTTTTTTTTTTTTTCGATGGAATGCTTTTTTTTTTATTGAAGCTTTTGGGTTCACAGTTTTCAAAAAATACAATTTTTCCTCATTTAGAATAAATTAAATGCACAAGATAAAAGTGATCTTCCTGGATGTGGTTAGCTTAGCCTTGAAGAGATCAGGTACATGGTCAAACAAATGCTCAGCAGCTGTGTCTTGTGAACTAATCACTGGTGAACTGTGTTTGAAAAGCCGCCTGACACTGCTTCCAGAGTGACATCATAAAAGATCATTTGTTGGCCATTGTACACCTGAAATTGCCAGTGATTCAGTGGGCTCCACAAATGGGATCCCTGCACTGAAAACTAAGGTGGTGTTGTGTATCTTTGGCACATTTCTGTAGTAGATTTTAGTTTTAGGAAGATGGTTTGTGATCTGAATACTTTCCCAGAAGCTGAATGACTTCTTTTGAAAACATAGGTTTGTTTGTTTGTATGAATGCATAAGAATTCATTTTGTAAAAAAATATCATAATATGTATGGACAAAATATAGTACCAAACAGTAAACAATCTTTTAAAACTCAAGTAAACTATTTCTTTTTAATTAAAGTTCATTTTTTCCTTTTTTTTTTGGTGATTTTTATTTCAGAATATATCCGGAAGCAGTCAGAAGTTTGGGGATAATCCATAAAAATTTTATACGTCCTCATGAAAGATAACATTATCAAGAACTTGAATATTGAGCAGATTTGTGCAACAAATAGAACTTTTCTTCAAAGATGTATGTCATTTCTAAAAGCTCTCTACCACAATTTTGGGTGTGCAAACCTTTTTATTCAAACGTGCAATTAGTTCTGAATGAGGAGAAAAGCTTGCTGCGAAAGAAAGAAATTTGAGAGATGCATTTGAAGAAAAGAAAAGGAATGGAATCGTTAGTAGATCACTCACTTCTTCAATGAGGAGGATATACAGATTATGAAGCCCATAAAGAAGCTATCCAATTAGGTCGTTTCTCATATGATGATCCTTCAACTGGTAGAAGGGTTATGACAAGACGGAGGCACTTTTATAGAGGATCTTGTTGTGGAAACATATGTCGCCATGTAAGTACAGTACAGGTTTCTTTGAATGTTTGGCTTGGAAAATTATAGTGGTATTTTTATTGGTAGAATATTGTACGTATCTTTAAATGCAAATTGTGCCATACATTTTGTGAGCCTTTGACAGGTTATACTAATCCATATTATGCTTATGTTTTTAACAGCCAATCTTTAACTGCTATTAAAGTAGTTAAGTTGGTGGTTTTCATATGAGCAAAATGATGGGCAAAGAACTAAACAGTATTTACATTATGAGCGTTTTCACAATGTTTTTTAATTATTGATTTATATTTTCATGCTTTTAAGTTAGCATTGTCAGTGTATGTATTAGAAAGAGTATGTTTTCATAGGTGTGGTCATTGATTTAATTTTGGATTTTTATCAGCAAGTGTGCTATTTTCGACAATGAAATTTCAAAAACCTCCAATGTCGTCAAATTCCTCTGACCGGATTATCATACCACAGCTTTAAAATGATCATTTCTTTACTAAAATCATTTACAAATATGGTGGCCTATATCATATTCCTATTACCACTCTTTTATTTCCTACTACTACTAAAGAATGATGTTAATGTTTAATAAAAAAAAATTATAAAAAAAGACTTGCCAAAAAAACAAAAGATTGTTATTTATTGCTTTGTAAGTACAGTTCAGTGAAAACAATAGTCACAGAAAATATGGACTTCCAGGAATTTTGGGGGGGTCAAACCCCCTCGGTACTGGCCTGTGTATGAATATTTATTAGAAGATTTTAGTTACCATTCTTCACTAACATTGATTATGAATTATCTTGGACTGAAGTTTTGGAGCGGATCAGTCCTCTTTTCCTGCTAAGAGCGACCAGACTTGCTGAACAGTAGCACCAATATGCAGTAAATGTGCCTTGGTGTCAGACTTCTCAGTTCCAGAGATCCTTTATTCTTCACACTGCACGATTTAGGAAGTTTCCCTCAGGATGTGCAATTGTAACTTCAAAAGTTCAAGCAAAGATGCACTGCCCTAAAGCAGTTCTTATATTCTACAATTTATTTACTTCTTTATTTGTTTATTAATGTTTCAATGTATTTTTTCTTTTCTAATCAACTTTTTTTTTGTATTTTCTATTACCTTCTACTATTACTATTCTCAGTTGAACGCCACATTCTTTGGAAGAATTGAATTTGGAAGCTTGAATTTCAAATTAGTGGCCCCTGTCGGCTCTTTGCAAATGAATAGGGTTCATCCACTGAATAATAATAATATAATACATTAATAATAATAATAATAATAATAATATAATAATAATAACAACAACAACAACAACTTTACATCAAAGAAGGCTTAAACCATGTTGATGTAAATATTGAAGCATATTTTTATACATTCAACTTCCACCTGTTCAGATATATACTTAGCTATTGACTCTCCGTCGCGCCGACCAGAATTTCGAATTTTGCGCACAAGCTACAGGTAGGTCAGGTGATCCACCGCGCTGCCGCGGTGGCAGGAATAGGAACCATTCCCGTTTTTCCATCAGATTTTTTTTTTCTGTCGGCCATACTGGTAACATCGTTGTTGGTATCTCCGGCTGGATTTCGTTTTTGAATCACCATTGATCTTTCGTTTTGGACCTTTTTGGTGATGTATTTGGACCGTGGATTGGCATACGCTATTGTGGACCGTTATTTGGGTTTTGTTTTGGATTTTTCGTCATGATGTCGACTCTGGAAGTGTATGAGAGTGTGTGTGAATGAAGGGTACAAGGTGATGGATGCCGAATGCTTCGTTGATCCTCACACTGTCTGTAGAGTATGTAGGAAGTGTGAATGCTCTATCGATAACACTTGTCGTGAATGTGAGAGTTTGAGTGCTGAAGGTGGAAGTCTCTAACTTCTTATTTAAAGAAGTTAGAGAAAGACCGGTTAAGGAAGTCCTCTTCAAACCAAGCCTAGCTCTCTTTCTTCAAGTGACTTGGTGAGTAATTTTTGTACCCTCTTCTAATATGATGAATGCTCCTTCTAATATTTCAGGACCTTCTCCGAATTCAGATCCTACGGAATCTGCTTCGGAAATCGCAAGCCTTAAAGCAGCTCTTGTGAAAATGGGAAAGCGGAAAATGGCTGCCATGGAAGGTAAACAAAATATTAGTGCTGTGGATAGTGATGTGAATGTCCCCAGTGAAGTGGAGGAGGCGTCTGATTGGCTTCACAACGCTCCCAGGCCTAGACCTCTTTCAAGCTCCCAAGCCCAGAGGAAGGAAGGAATGTCAAAAGCCGTACGGAGGTTGTGGAGAATCCCCACCAGTCAGACGTCTCTTCGGCAGAATCTGTGACACCGCGGACTGCCAAGAACGCATTAGAAAAAGCGTTCTCCGTGAATGTTTTTCTTCATCTGAAAATTCTTCCCCCAAAAGAGGATGGAGATCGACGGATCTTTCTCGTCCCCCTGAAGAGGATCTGGGAAGATACTGGGATAAATTCGAGTCCGGAACGATTTTCGGAGGATTCTCCAACAGAGAACAAGAAACAAACAAAAGAATGCCTTCTCCCGCTAAGTCGTGGGAAATGGAGCAAGAAGGTTCTCCTTCCTCTCATTTCGATCAAAGGAATGAAACAACTAAAATATTGAAGGATATGCAGGAGTCCATTGCTTCTCTGGTCGGAGTCCTTTCCAGAGATCCTCCCAGAAAGAAAGGATGCTAATCTTCCGGTGAAGAAATCTAAGACTCCTTATTCTGAACCTCCCAGAAAGGAAGTTTCTTCTTCGGATGAGGAGTATCTGTGTTGTCTATCTTTTCAGAGGGCCCGCAAAGTTACGTGTTCATGGAGGGCTAACCAGGAGCGAGGTGCCAGCCAGGCGCAATCCAATATCTGGACACGAAGAGCCAGGAAATGACTACTCTTCAGATCAATATGATAACCGTAAAAAGTCGGTTGAAGCGGATACAGAGAAGGAACCGTTTCAAGGATAAGAAAATATTCTCAAATGAAGCGGCCAAGCACGAGGCGCCAGCCAGCGCGAGCATAGCCAGACGCGATGTGCAGCCCAGGCGTAGCCAGACGCGATGGCCGGCCAGGCCAGCTAGGCGCGAGGCGCCAGCTGGTCATGAGGAGCCAGCCAGGTGGCGAAGCGGCCAGCCGCGCGCGAGGATCCAACCAGGCGCGAGGCGCCAGCCAGACAGGAAGCGCAGATCAGGCGTGAAGAGCCAGACAAGCGAGAAAACTCCAGGCATACAAAAGAACTTTATTTTAGACATGTAATGTCTTCTGATAGTGATTCTCCTCTGCAAATAGAAGGCTTCTACTCATATTAGGGAGAATCGAACTCCAAAGGGAAGGGAAACCTGTACTTCGAAAGGTTACAGTTTCACTTCCAGTCTCAGGGAAAGATTAGTGGAAAAGGAAAGAGAGGACTTCTAGATCTGTTGAGGGTCTCTCTCCTTCTAGAAGTATCTCTCCTAAAGAAATTAGATCTCCAGATAGAGATTCTCATAAAAAGAGCTCGCTCACCTTCTATGATGGAATTGGAAGACGTGTCGGAGGAGGAAACCCTGAACAATGATGGTGTATCGAATTACAAAGTATTGGCTTCTCTTCTCCTTCAAGAATTTGGAGACTCTCTAAGCCCTGTAGCTCCTCCCTCTCCTAGATCTCTGTTCTCAAGTACGAAGACTCCTAAGTCCTCTTCGTATTTAAAGATGAAGCCAGCCATATCAATGAAGAAGGCGCTTCAATCCTTAAATAATTGGATGAACTCGAAGAAGGAAGCTCAAAAAACAGTTTATTGCTCTCCTCCATGTAAGCTCGGAGGTAGGAGAGGGAATATGGTATAGGACGGAGGAAGCAATGGGCTTATGCTTCCATCTTCCGCGGAAGCGGATTTTTCAAACTTGGTTAAAGCATCAAGGAGACATGCATTGATCTCAGCGAAGACGTATTGGAGCATGTCAGAATTGGATCAGCACCTTAAGGGACTTTTCCATGTACTAGAAGTATTTAACTTCTTGGATTGGTCCCTTGGAGTGGCTGGCCAAAAAGGCCAAGGAACTGGATGTTTTGGAACCTGAACGCATTACATAGTATATTATCCTGTATGGATAAGGCAGTACAAGATGGTTCGGGGAGAGCTGACATCCCTGTTTGGATCGGGAGTGGTGAAGAAGAAGAATCGTTGTTTGGATCGTTCCTAACCAAAGCAGTATCTCCTTCACAGAGGTCAGCCCTCTTGTATGCTCCTCTCGCAGATCACCTTTTTCCTTCTCACTGGTAAAGGATATTTCAAAGTCGCCTGCTGAGAAGGCAACCCAAGATCTCTTGGTTCAATCCACCAAGAAAACAAGACCAGCAGTACCAGTGACGAAGAAGAACTGGCTCGTACTCCTGTTGTGCCCTTTCGGAGAGGTTCCACCTCTCGACCTCCAACAAAAAGGAAGACAGCAGAGAACCGAGGAAGGTCCTCCTTTCGGGCCTTCAAGAAATCTAAGTAGCAGCGAAGTCCTCCAAACATCTGTAGGGGCCAGACTCCTAAACTTTGTAGTGGGCTTGGGCAATAAGGGAAGCCGACCCTTGGACATTGGCAGTTCTGGAAAAGGGTTACATTATACCTTTTCAGGACAGACCACCTTTGTCAAACTCTCCAAAGGAACTGTCGGCAAAGTACAAGGACCCTGTTTCTGAGAGAGACACTTCTTCAGATGGTAACAGCGAGAGACGAAAAGAGGCAATAGAAGAGGTTCAGGATCCTTCCTCCCGGGGTTTACAACCGCCTATTCTTAGTACCAAAGGGCATCAGGAAGATGGAGACCAGTCCTGGATGTGAGCATCCTGAACCGTTATGTAGAAAAGAAAAGTTCTCGATGGAGACTTCTGCCTCGGTACTTTCGGGCCCTGCGTCGGGGAGACTGGATGGTCTCTCTGGACCTTCAGGATGCCTATTTTCACGTTCCTATTCACCCATCGTCGAAGAAGTATCTCAGGTTTATGATACAAGGAAAGACCTACCAGTTCAGGGCCTTGTGCTTCGCCTCTCCACAGCTCCGCAGGTATTTACGTACCTGATGCGGAACGTAGCCAGATGGCTACATCTGGAAGGCATAAAACGTTCTCCCTATACCTAAACGATTGGCTGATAAGAGCCAAATCTCAGAAACAATGTTTGGAGGATCTGCGGAAAAAAAACACTCGATTTGACAAGATCTTTAGGAACTGCTCGTGAATCTCGAGAAATCGCAGATGATCCCCCAGTCAGGACTAGTCTATTTTGGGGATTCAGATGAATTCTCGGGATTTTTTCGGGTTTTTCCCTTCCCAAGAAAGAATTCTTCGAGGGATTCAGAAAGTCACGTCCTTTCTAAAGAAAGAAAGAGTTCAGCCAGAGTCATGGGAGTGGCTAAGCCTTCTAGGGACTCTTTCCTCCCCTAGAACAATTCGTGTCCCTAGGAAGAACTTCATCTACGACCACTGCAATTCTCCTAAAACGATCATGGACTTGGAAAAAGAGGCGGACTGTCGGACACTTTTCCTATTACAATAGAGCGAAGAAACACCTGAAGTGGTGGCTGCACCTCTAAAAAGGAACGAGGGAGTGTCTCTAGAGGTTCGGAACCCAGACCAAATCTTGTTCTAAGACGCGTCAGAGACGGGATGGGGAGCGACTCTAGGAGTAAGAGAAGTGTCGGGCAAAAATGGGAGAAGGAGCAAAAGGAGGACTGGCATATAAATGCCAAAGAAACTGTATGCAGTGTTCCTGGCACTGAGGTCCTTCGATTCAGAAGTGAAAAATCAGGTGATACAAGTCAACGCAGGCAATACCACAGCGTTGGCTTATATAAAAAAACGGGGGGACGAGCTCTTGTTTTCCCTTTACGAGATAACGAGAGATCTGTTGTCATGGACGGAAGGAGGAAGGAACATTACCCTTCCTAACCAGATTTGTGAAAGGGGAAAGAATTGTCAGAGCAGACAGGCTCAAGCAGGACAAACCAAGTTCTCCCCACGGAGTGGACTCTCCACGAGCAAGTTTGCCAAAGTCTGTGGACCCTGTGGGGAAGACCACAAATAGATTTATTTGCGACGTTCCTATCGAAAAGGATAGAGAACTTCTGCTCCTCAGTCGAAGACCCCGAGAAGCGATAGCGTGGATGCCATGCTACTGGAGTGGTCAGGACTCGACGCTTACGCCTTCCCTCCATTCAAGTTACTAGGAGTAGTAATGAAGAAATTTGTTAGCATCAACAGGGACGAGACTAACTCTCATCGCCCCGTTTTGGCCATCCCAAGACTGGTTCACAGAGGTACAGGAATGATGGACAGTAGACTACACCCAAGATCTCTTCCAAACAGGATAGATCTTCTCAAACAACCCCACTTCGAGAGGTACCATCAAAACTTCCCCGCTCGCTCTGACTGCCTTTCGACTATCGAAAGTGAATTGGTCAGAGCGAGAGGGGGGCTTTTCGAGCAAAAGCTTCGAAAGCAATTGCTAGAGCCCGAAGATCGTCAACTATTCGGTCTATCAATCGAAGTGGGATGTGTTCAGAAGATGGTGTTTTTTTTAGGAAGAATAAACTGTCCTCCTCCGATACCTCTGTGACAATATAGCCGATTTTCTTTTATTCCTTAGAGAGGAATCCTATCTTTCGGTTTCTACGATAAGAGGATACCGAAGCATGCTCTCGGCGGTGTTTAGAAATAGAGGTTTAAATTTGGCAGAAGATAAAGATTTACACGATCTAATAAGATCGTTTGAAACTTCTAAATCTATATCCGCAGTTCCTCCAAGCTTGAATCTAGATATAGTACTCAAATTCCTCTCGTCAGAAAAATTTGAACCTCCCGATCGTGCCTCGTTCAGAGACTGGACAGAAGAAAATGCATTTTTCCTCCTAGCCGTTAAGCTACGGCTAAAAGAACGAGTGAAATCAACGCCCTAGATTCTCGGGTGGGTTTTAAGAAAGACCGCAGCCATCTGTTCCTTTCCAAACTCTATTTTCTGGCTAAGAACGAAAAACCCTTCTAAACCCTGGTCAGGAGTTTTGAGGTGAAAAGTCTTTCAACATTGGTGGGAGAGGAAATTGAAAGAACGTTATGCAGTTGATTGAGCTCTTAAGTTCTATCTTAAAAAGAAAGAAGAGTTAGGAGCATGTAAACAAAGTTTGTGGTGCGCAGTTCGTGATACGAAAAGACCGATGTCCAAAAAATGCGTTAGCATATTTTGTTAAAAGTGTGATTACGGAAGCTCACAGCAAATTGCAGATGATTCTTTTAAGACTCTACGAGTAAAGGCTAATGAGGTAAGAGCTGTGGCCACATCATTATCTTTCCAGAAGAATATGTCCATGAAGGACATTATAAATGTGACCTATTGGAGATGCAACTTGGTATTCGCATCGCACTATCTTAAAGATGTTAGAATTACCTATGAGAAGTGCTTCTCTCTGGGTCCTTTTGTGTCTGCGGATACAGTGCTGGGACTTGGGACGCGTACCGATCCTTAACTTAAATATTAAAATTAATTGTGCTAAAACCTTACCTTTGAGATAGGGTCTAAGTTTTCTACTTATCGGCTGGATGTCGCACAGGCGGCCATTGCCTTTGATAAGTAAGGAACTGTGAGTTTATCTTTTAACAGGAAATGGGCTGTCTAGAGACTGTGGTTCTTTTATCATACGTAAAACCCTTTTTTCCCTTTTTTTTGAGACAGGTTTTTGGTTTACTGCTGGTAAAGGTGCTTGTTATCGCACGGGCGGCCGTTGTCCTTGTCAGTAAGGAACTGGAAATGTGCCTTATAAGCGGAGTTGTACTGAAGACTATGTCTAAATTCGTACATGAACCTCCCTTTTGAGTACAGTATCAAGGTTTTCTGCTGGCAGGAGTACTTGATGTCGCACAGGCGGCCGTTGCTTTTGCCAGTAAGAGGCTGTGAATAGGTCTTAAAAGTGGGGTTGTACAAAATTAAATTTTTGTTTTATATTTCGTAAAAAAGTTATGTGTAAGGTAATTGTGATTCGAGTTTTTTGGTCGTTTTGCAAGGGGTTTCATGGATGACCATCCTTGCAATCTTAGAAACTAAATAGGTGTTTTAGGGTTTAAGGTGATCGGGATCGGTATTGTGCCTTAGAAAAAAGGTTCTTGTCATATAAGTGGATTTGAAACCCTTTGACATAGCCCTTATAGGATCGGCCAAGTAAGTGGATAAGACCCCTTTGGCAGACCTACAAGAACTCTTAGCAATAGATCAATATCTCGCTGAGGCTCTTGAGGTAGGAACCAAGGTTTTATTTATTATTTACCTACAACGTATGTTGTGATTTCTGTTTAAAACAGTTACTAGCTGTCTTTTACCCTCCTCCAATGGTGTGAATCAAGCTAAGTATATATCTGACAGGTAAGTTGAATGTATAAAAATGATATTGTTATGATACAATAAAGTTTTATACATACTTACCTGGCAGATATATACAATTAATTGCCCACCCATCCTCCCCTCAGGAGACAGATGGTTTAGAAAAAATCTGATGGAAAACGGGAATGGTTCCTATTCCTGCCACCCAGCGGCAGCGCGGTGGATCACCTGACCTACCTGTAGCGTGTGCGCGAAATTCGAAATTCTGTCGGCGCGACGGAGTTCAATAGCTAAGTATATATCTGCCAGGTAAGTATGTATAAAAACTTTATTGTATCCATAAACAATATCATTTTACATGTTAAGGGAGTTAAATTATATCTTAAACCTCCTCCACTAAGAAAAGTGTTGATAAATACAGTTGTTTGATCATTCTTTAATTCTTTATATATTGATTTATAAAATTTTTTGTAAAAATAAAGGTAATGTTCTGTATTTTTTAAATTTTAGCACAATAATGCCATAAAGATAAAAAAGAACAGCAAATATAGTCAACAATTAATGACTGTTCTTCTTTCAGTGTGTATATAACTATGAAAATGTAGCTGAGCAAGACAAAGGTAAAAAAATCTTCAACTCTGCCTTCTTTGTTGAAAGGGATACCAGGCCAGACTTAGTAAAAAGAGTTTCTTCATCAGTGTCAAGTAAGCCAAGTGAGAAAGATAATTTTAGAAGTCAGTTTAGAGCCAGTGAAGGTGAAAGTGTAGATCCTTTATTTTTCAAGCACTAAAAAACCATATGTGGTTTTTCTGTTACTAATTTCTCATCAAAATACTGTAGTAGTAATTGTTAGTTTGCATGTTTGCTAAATCATCAATGGAAGTGCTGTAGTTAATATGGAAATAAATTGTGCTTGTATTTCATATTAATGTTTTTATTATCACTGTTTTTATTTTGCCACTATTACAAGTACAAGGTAAGTGATTATGTACTGAAGGACAGACCTGAAACCAAAGGTTTTTGAAGTGAACAGTTTGGAGGAAGCACAAAAGAGGCTTTTATAGTAAAACACATATAATTTGGTGTGTAATGGGGAGAGAATTTACACGGGTACTTTTGACTACCAATTTTTATATATATGTGCTTTAACTTGTAATGAAGTGGAAGTTTAACTCAGCAGGGCATTTGTACATGATCCAGCAGTTAAAAGTATGAATGTGGCAGTGATCAGCAGGTTTTTTCCTTTAGATCCTCGTCTATGCTAGAATCATTGCTAAACTTGGTAAATAGCTTAAACTTTATATTATATCTTTTTCTGTGCATTAGTACTCGATTTTTATAATGTAATTTACAGTTCATTAAAGATGTTTCAGTGAAATTATTATTGATGTACAGTAATGTGGAATATGAAAATCAGCAAATTGTTGCACTAGCCAGATCTGTTGTTGTCTATTTACAGCAAGGTACTCTTTACTCATGGTTGGCTGCTCTTCTAGGAAAAGGATGTTCCAAAATTAATCAGGAGCATAAGCATTCCATAGCCCTACTATGGAACTTTTCTAGGGGAGGGTCCTACTGAAATCAAACCAGGAGTCTTCAAGACAAAACTAGAGTAAACCAGTGATTTCATGGACATGCTTGTGTGTTTATGGATAGGCATTAGTGAGGTAAGAATGGGAAGTTTAAGGGATAAATTGTCTTGCGTGGTATTTTGGAGTGAGGGTGCAGCTGAGAGGATAGGGATTAGTCCATGTTTATAAGGGAAAAATTGAGAGAAAAAATTTGCAAATATCCTTCAGGAGATGGCATCTACCCCAAAATCTAAACTGAAATTTTGGAACCTCTGCAATTATCTCATTTGGCTGAGATGGAAAAATGTAACATTGCTTTAGTTCCCCAAATGGCATGTTTCAAACAGATAATGACCAACTGAGGAGCATTGGCTCAACAGCGCCAGAGTTACATCTAAAAGAAGATGAGAATCTAAGGGACTTTGGATATGTTTATTAAATATGTGTCTTATGTTGAGACTACCTGATGAGAAGCTAGCTTAGAAAACTTGTAGTGCTCAGCTGACAGCTGCAACACATTAGCTTTCTGGCATTGAGGAAGCCTGTTGCAACCTGAAGAGATGGAGGACTCTGCTTTGATGTAGTGCCCCCATTTCTTCGACTCACTAGTCACAAGATTTAAAAGCTTGGTAGTTGAAAATATAGATTTCTATATTTCAGTAATCATGCCAGGGGTCGGATGCTGGAAGTATTGTGCAATGCTTATTGATCAGCAAATGAATTGTTGGCCTCAAGGAGAGTATTTATAGTAGAAACAGATAGGAAATCATAGAACAGTTCCATTAGCAAAAGGGCGAGAAGCAGCCAAGGAGTTTAAAGGGGAAAATGGTAAAATTACTACATTGTGTTACTGTTTTGTAGTGCTATCACAGGAAGAGACTTGCCTATTTGGAAAATTAACATTCAAGAGAACAAACAGAGTTTTACAAACAAAAGTAAACTCAAGATAAAAGTGAAAATATACACTTGTTACAAAGTTTAGGAAAGGGGTATAAAGTGAGAAAACTTAACTAAAAAGAAAGTAAGTACAGTTGTATTATAACAGATGGTAATTACTTAATTTGACAAGTTAGTAAGGTAGGGAACGGTCAGTAAACCTCTAGTCAAGGATTTCAGAGTGCTTGGTCAGTCTGCACATGATTTTATGAAATATATTTTTTTCAAATGTTTTTCACAAATTCCCCATTTGGTGATTTTCTGCAACAAATACAAAATTATGAATTTTGTTAATCAAGAAAAATTGCTGCCACCTTATTATTATTATTATTCTATTATTATTATTATTATTATTATTATTATTATTATTATTATAAAGGATTAATTTATCCAGACCTCTGAGCCTAATAAAGGCTCTTCTCGGGCTGGTTGCTGCCACCTTATGAATTGGCAGAAATTTGGCTCATCTAGTAAAACTGTATTTAAGATTCTTATGATCATAAAAGGGCTATTTGTGGGTGTACATCTCTATAGTAGCCATAGTTCCTACCAAACGATATTTAAAATCTCAGTATTTTAGTATAGAAAGTTTCACTAACAATTATTTTCACACATGCAACTTACCCGGCAGATATATACTTAGCTTATGTCTCTGACGTCCGACAGAATTCAAAACTGCGCACACCCGCTACGGTAGGTCAGGTGATCACCCCCTACCGCCGCTGGTGGCGGTAATAGGAATCATTCCCGTTTTCTGACAGAATTTTTTCTGTCGCCGGTGCTGACAACAACTTTGTTGGTAGCTCCTGCTTAGAATTTCTTGCTTGCTTCACCGAGGATGATTTGGGAATATTTGATCTTTGGTTGTTGGTTCATACGCTGTTTTTTTGGATTTAGTTGGTTAATATGTCCGATTTAACACCTGGAACTCTGTTTAGAGTATGTGTAAATGAGGGATGCAAGGTGAGGTTGCCTAAGGCTACGTTGGACCCTCACACTGTTTGTGTAAAATGTAGGGGAAGGGATTGTTCGGTTAAGGATATATGTGATGTATGTGAGAGCTTAACTGAATTACAATGGAAAGAACTAACTTTGTATGTAAAAAAGTTAGAAAAGGATAGGATATTAGAAAAGCTTCAGCTAGAAGTTCAAGTAGATCCTGTTCTGCGGAACAGGATAGTATTTCTAACCCTGCAGTAGCTTCGCCATCTTCCTTTTTGGTTTCAGCTCCTTCCCCCCGCAGCGAAAACCCCACAGATGTGTCTGCCGAGAGAGCCGCCGTGAAAACTTCAATCCGCGATTTGCAACAGCAATTGCGAGATATAGACCAAGGTAAGGGTGAAGTGTCTAGTGATAAGTGCAGTGTCCCCAGTGCAGTGGAGGGGGCGTCTGACCGATCCGCATCGCTCCTAGGCCTAGACCTCTTTCAGACTCCCATGCCCACGGGAGGAGGAATGTCGAAAGCCGCAAGGGGGATGTAGAGTATCCCCAACGGTCAGGCGTCCCTTCAGCAGGTCCTGTAGGCTCGTCCCAGGCTGCTGTAGAGAGCTATAGGAAAAGCCTCTTAAGGAAGTGTTTTTTCCGACTCTGATTCGTCCTCTCCTAACGAGGATGGAGCTCATCTTCCAAATCGCGCCCTCTCAAGAGAGCCTGGAAACCTCCAGGAGAAGCGCTCTGTTACTCCAGCCCGGAGCCTTTTCCGGAGTATTCTCCTGCGCCTAAGAAGGCTATGAAGTCTCCGGAATCTTCACCAGAAGGGATTCGGTCCTCTACTAAGAAATTCCTGTTGGACCTTCAAGCGAATCTCTCTTCTTTAGTAGGCTCTCTTTCTACTAGTAGGCGCAAGGAGCCTTCTCGCAGAAAGGACGCCTCTTCTTCCGTTAAGAGGTCTGTTAGGAGATCTTCTCCTAGTAGGAAGGAGGAGTATATAGGCGATCTTCACCAGTAAGAACCTATTCTCCCCGAGAGTAGACAACTCCTTTGAAACTTCGTCTAGACAGGAAGATGGTATTCTCCGCGCAGAAGCTCTGATGCTAAGAGTCATAGCGCAAAGCGCCAAGAAGTAGGCGCTAGATCCTCTCCTTGTAGGAGTAAGGAGAAAGTCCCCTTGCGAGAAGGCAGTGATCGGTTCGTATCTGTCGAACGATCTCCTAGGAGTAGGATCTCCTCTTCAAGTGGAAGGAAGGACGAGAGAAGGGAACGCTCTGCTCAGGAGGGATAGAAGAGAGAAAGGCTCTCCTTCGAAGGATGACTTTTCTAGAAGGCGCCAACGTTCGATAGGACTCCTGGATGATCAAATCTCGTTAAGTTACTCGACGACCTTATGATAGGCTTTCCTCAAGGGAGTCAAGCGCCTCTCCTAGCAGGTTCCAAGATTCTACGAAGAACCTAAACAGGGGTTCTCGCCCTACTCCTGGAAGAGTATCTAGAGTGGACGCTTACCGTTCTCCTAGCAGGCGTCAAGAGCCTGAAAGGAGTCTAATCTTGGATCCGCGCCCTACTGTAAGACGATCAAGAGTAGGCGCAAGCTCTTCTCCTCAAAGGCAGCAAGAGCCTAAAACGAGCCTTGCCAGGGATTTGCGCCCTAATCCTGGAAGATCAGGAGTAGGCTCTTACGCCTCTCCTCGTAAGATTCAGGAGCCTGAAAGGAGCCTTTTGTCAGACGCGCGCCCTACTCCTGGGAGTCACAGAAGAGTAGGCGCAAGCGCCTCTCCTCACAGGCGCCAAGAGCCTGAAAGGATCCTGACTTTGGATTCGCGCCCTACTCATAGTAGGCGCTCGAGAATAGAAAACGAGTGTTTCTCCGGATAGGCCCGCCAAGAGCCTGATGAGGCAGGCTCTAGATCCTCCCCTATCAGGTATCAAGAACTTGGGGAGCGGAAAAAAGCGGAGGTTTTTTCTTTACGAGGAAACATATCTCGGGTAGTGAACTGGCGGCTTCTTCTGACGAGCTCTTGAAGGATAAGAGTCGCATACCTGCCAGGACTTCTTCACCTAAGAAGTCTCCCTCTCCGAATGTAACCTTGGAGGAAGTCTCGGAGGAGGAAGAGACGAAAAGAAGTAGGAATCTCTGATTGTAAGAGACTTTCTGCATTACTACTTCAGGAGTTTGGGACTCGCTGTGTTCGGCTGATCCTCCTTCTCCGGGATCTCTGCTATCGAGTACTAAGTTGGCAAAATCCCCCTCTTTTGTCAAGATGCGGCCAACTCTCTCTATGAGAAAGGCCATCAAGAATCTGGAGAACTGGCTCCTGGTTAAGAAGGAGGCAGGTAAGCGGTGTTTTTGTGTCCTCCGTCTAGATTGACAGGTAAGCCGGGTGCTGGTATGACACGAAGGAACCCATGGGTTAGGCCTTCCGGCTTCCGCAAACGCGGATTTTTTCTGCTCTGGTGGAATCATCTAGAAGACACTCTCTACTATCAGCTAAAGCGTCTTGGAGAATGTGCGAGATGGCCCACCCATTTACTCAAGGGTCTATTTTCGCACGTTAGAAGTCTTCAACTTCATGGATTGGGGCCTTAATTAAGAGCTCTAGCAAAAAGGAGCGCAGGATCTGAGTTTGTGACAATGGAGGTGTTATCAAGTGTCCTTTCGGGCCATGGACAAGGCAGTCATGGATGGATCCACAGAAGTAGCCTTTCTCTTTTGGTTTGGAGCAGGAGCCAGCTCAAAAAGAGATCAGTGTACAGCGCGTTTCTCTCCAAGTTCTGTTTCTCCCTTGCAGAGAGCCTCTTTGCTTTTTTTACCCCACTCTCGGAATACCTTTTTCCTCAGGAGACAGTGAGGACATTTCTAGATCACTGTCGGAGAAAGCTACGCAAGATCTTCTTGCTCAGTCCGCCAAGAGGCTTAAACCTGCTGTGCCGATGGCTAAGAGAGAGGAGCAACGAATAAAGTGTCCTTCCAACAGCCCTTTCGAGGAAAAGAAACAACCTCAAGGACCCGCACCATAAGAGTAGAAGGCCGTTTAAAAGAGGACGATCTTCTCGAAGACCATTCTCAAAGCCGCAGTGAGACAGGAGTCCTCCAGACTCCAGTAGGAGCCGACTTTTGAGGTTCGCGAAAGTCTAGGCTCAGAGAGGGGCCCGGACAACTGGTCCCTCTCGATCCTCGAGAGAGGATACCTGATCCCCTTCAGGGAAAAACCTCCCTTAACCACCACTCCAAGGGAGGAGTTAGCGGCAAGATACAGAGATCCTTTAAAGAACCAGCACTATTACATCTGGTGCAACAGATGCTAGAAAAGAAGGCTATAGAAAAGGTATTAGACATTCATTCTCCAGGATTTTACAATCGCCTCTTTCTGGTACCAAAAGCCTCGGGGGAAGTGGAGACCAGTGCTGGACGTAAGCGCTCTGAATCACTTTGTGATCAAAACAACGTTCACGATGGAGACGACGTCGTCAGTTCTTTCAGCACTAAGACAAGGGGATTGGATGGTGTCATTGATCTGCAAGATGCCTACTTTCATGTACCCATCCATCCCTCGTCCAGAAGGTATCTAAGATTTATGATACAGGGCCAAGTATTTCAGTTTCGCGCCCTTTGTTTCGGTCTTTCCACAGCTCCCCAAGTTTTCACGGGATTGATGAAAAACGTAGCACATTGGCTACATTTAAAAGGAATAAGGATATCTCTGTATCTCGACGATTGGTTGATTTGCTCGCAATTCAGGGATCAGTGTCTGGAGGACCTAAGGTCGACGTTGGACTTGACTCAGTCCCTGGAACTGTTAGTGAACCTCGGGGAAATCCCAGATGGATCCCCAGCAAAGCATTGTCTATCTGGGGATTCTGATGGAATTCTCGGGGGTTTTCAAGTGTTTTCCGTCCATAGAAAGACAGGAACGGTGCATTCTAAAGTGAAGACCTTCCTAGAGAAAGAACAATGTTCCGCGAGGGAATGGATGAGTCTTCTGGGGACCCTCTCCTCGTTGGAACAGTTCGTTTCTCTAGGGAGGCTTCACATAAGACCTCTCAATTCTTCTTGAAGGAGAATTGGGACCAGAAGAATCAGGATTCTGTGGGAATCTTTTCCTCTGTCCAGAGGTATAAAGGAAAGCTCAGCTGGTTAGAACCAGACAGACTGAACGAGGACTATCGCTGCAGTTACCGAACCCCTCCCTAGTGTTGTTTACAGACGCGTCGGAGACGGGATGGGGGGCGACGTTGGGCCCGAGAGAAGTGTCAGGCACCTGGAGTGGGGAACAGGTGTCCTGGCACATCAACGAGAAAGAGTAGTGGCAGTGCATCTAGCTCTCAGACAGTGGGAATCCCAAGTCGCGAACTCAGTGTTGCAGGTAAATTCAGACACACGACAGCTCTAGCCTACATAAGAAAACAGGGGGGGGACTCACTCCCCTCTCACTGTACAAGAAGGCGAAAGAGCTTCTATGGTCAAAGGAGCGGAACATCACACTCTTGACGAGGTTTATACAAGGCGAGAAAAACGTCAGAGCAGACTTGTTGAGCAGGAGAGACCAAGTCATTTCCACGGAGTGGACTCTGCACTCAGAGGTCTGCAATCAAATTTGGAACCTATGGGGAAGGTCAAACATAGACCTGTTTGCAACTCATTGGAATGCCAGGCTGGAGAAACTACTGCTCTCCGATTTCGGATCTACGGGCAGTAGCGATCGACGGCCTCCTCCTAAATTGGGAAGGAATAGGACGGCTACGCCTTTCCTCCTTTCAAGATCATAGGAAAACGTCATAAGGAAGTTTGTTTTGACGAAAGGAGCGAAATTGACCCTAATCGCCCCATTTTGGCCAGCCCAAGAGTGGTTCACAGATGATCTGGAATGGATGATAGATTTTCCAAGGTACCTTCCTTTACGGAACGATCTTCTCAGACAGCCCCACTTCGACAGATACCACAAAAACCTCCCCGCGCTCGGTCTGACTGCCTTCAGACTGTCGAAGGACTCGTCAGAGCGAAGGGGTTTTTCACGCGCGGCTGCAAAGGCAATTGCAAGAGCCAAGGGAGACCGTCAACTATACGCGTGTACCAGTCGAAGTGGAAGTGTTCCGAAGGTGGGCCAGGAATCAGAATGTATCCTCTTCCAGTACCTCTGTGACGGAAATAGCAGATTTCCTGTTATATTTGAGACAAAAATGTAACCTTGCAGTCTCGACTATAAAAGGTTATAAAAGTATGCTTTCTTTGGTGTTTAGACATACAGGACTAAACATCACGGATGACAAAGATTTACACGATTTGATTAAATCATTCGAGACTTCGAAGTCCAAGACAGCCAGACCACCCAGCTGGAACCTGGATGTGGTGCTAAGGTTTCTCATGTCAGATAAATTTGAACCTCCCAATAACTCATTGTTTAGAGACTTGACTAGAAAATCTATTTTTCCCTCTTTGCATTAGCATCAGCTAAAAGGATAAGTGAACTCCAGGCTTTAGAAGGCACAGTGGGCTTCAGGAAGGATTCTGCAGTGTGTTCATTTAACCCCCTATTTTTAGCGAAAAATGAGAATCCTTCTAAGCCTTGGCCAAGGACGTTTGAAGTTAAAGGATTGACTTCCCTGGTAGGGAGAGAGATAGAGAGAACCTTGTGTCCGGTAAGGATCCTCAAGTTCTATCTAGAGAGGAAAAAGCAAATGGGAGGAAACTCAGAGAGCCTTTGGTGCTCGGTAAGAGATCCGAGAAGAACGATGTCAAAGAATGCACAGGCATTCTTTATCAGAGATATTATTACAGAAGCACATATTGCCTGTGAAGAGGAATATCTCGGGCAGTTGAGAGTTAAAGCACATGAGGTCAGAGCCGTAGCAACCTCATTAGCTTTCCACAAGAATATGTCGATAAACGACTTAATTGGATCCACATATTGGAGATGCAATTCTGTGTTTGCGTCTAACTATTTGAGAGATGTACGTGTAACTTATGATAAGTGCTTCTCATCTCGGACCTTACTTGTCTGCGGATTCGGTGCTGGGACAGGGGGCTGAAACCAATCTAGCTTAGTTTAGATAGATTAGGAATTTTAATCTTGTGGTGTTGTTTTTTATGGTCGATTGAAAGTGGTCAGGGAAAAGTACCACTTTCAAATCGTAGTGTATAACAAAAGTAGTGTGGTCAGGTGGTCGAGATTGGTTGTTTTCGATGCTCCTTGTAATGGTTTGGACCTAGGCTCTGTCTTGTAAGAGGGTTAGTCCCCGTTGATACGACAAGGTGAAGGCTCTACCATGTAAGTGGGATAGGCCCCATTGGTACGATCCAAAATACGGCTCTGTCGAGTAAGCGGGTGCTAGCCCCGCATTGACATGATCCAGAAGAGTTCTCAGTGACAGGTCTCATCCTCACTGGAACTCTTGAGGCAAGCAGACTCATAGACAGTACTCATGGAAGTCTTCTGCCCAATAAGGTAGGAATCAAGGTATTTAGTTTATTTTATAGTACCTACAACAAAAGTTGTTTTCCCTGTTTTTGAATTGCTATTCATATTGAGTAACTATCTTTTACCTCCTCCAAGGGGGTGCCAATCAGCTAAGTATATATCTGCCGGGTAAGTTGCATGTGTAAAAATGAAATTGTTAAGATACATAAGTTTTACACATACTTACCTGGCAGATATATACGTTTAAGTGGCCCACCCATCCTCCCTCGGAGTTAGGGGGAAGAAAAAATTCTGTCAGAAAACGGGAATGATTCCTATTACCATGCCACCCCAGCGGCGGTAGGGGGTTGATCACCTGACCTACCTGTAGCGTGTGCCGCGAGTTTTGAATTCTGTCGGACGTCAGTGACATAAGCTAAGTATATATCTGCCAGGTAAGTATGTGTAAAACTTTATTGTATCTTAACAATTTCATTTTGCAAAAACAGTATAGGCAGGTCCCCGGGTACGACGGTGTCGGCTTTTACGACACTTGTCAATAGATGTTATTTCCAGGGTTACGACGTCTACAACGCTCATCTGGGAGATGAATATGACACCAAAAATGCAAAATAATCAATATTTGAAGGTTTTTTTGATGAAAAATGCCCATAAGAATGCAGTTTACATAGTTTTCAATGCACCCAAAGCATTAAAAGTAAGGTTTTCTTAGGATTTTTGACAATGTTCCGGCTTACGATGATTTTCGGCTTACGACTCTTCTCAAGAACGGAACCCCCATCGTAACCGGGGACCGCCTGTATAGTGTTACACTTGGCCTAGAGATTATTCTGTATATGCACCTGGATAAGATAGTATATTTCAACATTAATAACCTTAATGCTCTGGCATCAGTTGAATAACCAACAGAAATCAGTCAGTCAATCATTTGTGATATGTTTGTTCATGGATATCTATAATCTATATGTATGCATGTACAGTATATGTACGTATATTTACATCTATGTCCAACACAAATTTTTAGAAGTATGACCTTTGATGCTTTTCCTCCAGTTATATGAACTGATTAGACAAACCCCTTGGGCGCATCCATATCTGCCTCAACATCTTTTAATAATATTTAATTTCAGAGGTGAGGTCTGTAATTTCTAAAGCAGTAAAACTTTTGTAGTGAGCATGGACTCTTCTCATTCTGATGCTTATTTGCTAAAGATTCTTCTGGCATTGTTATTCTGTTTTCCATTCACCAATTTCTTCAATTTTTTATTTTTTTATGACACAAGAAATCATTTGTAGTATATGGTTATTTAACTTACGCAAGGCCGAGTGGCTATCACAGTTGTAAGATCTTTTATAAGACCCTCGTCTATTTTGTTTCTTTGGAGAAAACAAAATACTCTTTGGTAACCACTTGTTCCTGTTTGTTATGGCCATGCATGAAATCATTTCATTCACCCCTTTTGTCCCAGGACTTCTGATCACACTCTTATTTCTGATACTTCTATCTATGCCCCTCCACACAATTTATTTCCTTACAGTGTTTGCCATTGTCCTTAGAAAGTCACAGGTGCTGTTAATACAAATCTTTTTCTTTGAATAAAATAAACCTCTATTTTTGTAATATACATAACACTTTCAAGCATGCTAAGAATTAGTATAAAACTTGACTTTCCATTTATATTTACACATTTAGTGTCAACTAGAATTGAAACTGTTATACGCTGTCCTTAGTCTTCATAGATCTAGCAAAAGTTCTTGCACCGAGTCTCCAAATTCTGGGAGAAGAATTAAAAGGACAGATATCGTTCTTTGTTCCTAATTTGAAGGTCAGTACAGTAGTAATCTGATAAATTATGAAATCATATCAGTGACCAAAATTCTGGAAAACTTGCTACAGTATTAAAATTTGTTTTGAACTGTTGTAATTTAGTTTCCCATCATATTAAAATCTCTTAGTTTTAGTTAGGTGAAGCACAATTATGTCCAGCTAATCAAAGATATACTTAGTCCCAGCTAAGTATACTGTCAGTTTTTTATACTGTATTCACATATAGCAGTATATATATACAAAAGTACAATCAAGATACTTGGCCAAACATAGATTTTGTATGTAGTAAAAATTCTTACCCATTTATGCTACCCCTCATTTAGATACATAAACAACTAGGTAAGACAGTCAGCTTTAAGGACACTCCTTTTGTGAGCCTGTACATTTTCATGATTAAAAATTAGAAGTGTTACCTGAAAAATTAGAGCTTGGCTAAGACTAGGTTGGAGGATTTTTGGAATAGTAGTAGTTATTTGGTAATTGCCTTCACTGATATCAAGTGTAAAAAAGGAAAATGAAACAAAGATTGCACATGTGACCTAAGATTATATTTTTTAAGATAAGAGGTACAGCAACAGTTTCACAATACACTAGATTGATCACAGAGCAACTACTTAAATATTCTCAACATCTTATTACTTATTATTAACTCTGTTTCTTTACAAGGAAATTGGGTTATAATTTTTTAAAGAAATAACCATTGAAAACAAGTATTGATATAGGCTTATGAGAGTAATACTGCAGCAAATTTTTTTAATATATGGCAAAAGTTTTTTCCAATTTATATACAGCTTTGTTTAACATTGTTTAGCGTAAATAATGACTAAAAGTTATAACTATTATTTCCAAAATGATAAACAACAGGCAAACTTCATCCTTGGTTGTAAAGAAGTCAGTAGGACTCTGACAAAACTGTCACCAATCCAGTCAAAACCTTAGCCATAGACAGAGCCATTCTTTTGATAGGAAACCAAGAACTCACCTATGATTACCACCAATGAAACAAAAAAACCCATGACCAGAATGAAAAATGCACTCTGAAGGTGACCCAGACTCAGAGCCTTGGCTTCAGACATTGAAGACGAGATCTGAAAGAAGAGATGGTGCCTGAGGTTTTCAGAGATGCCGTGCTAGATAAATATTTTGATCATTTGATCACAAATTTTAGTAACCCTGCAAAATTGTGCAATAATAAAAGAGGTCATTATTGGAGTATGGATAGTAAAGAGAAGCTGCTGGGATCAATGAATTGGACTGAAACTGCAAGAGGGGCAGTTGAATGCAAATACTACAGTATTAGCAGGCATTAGAATATTAGTCAATGAAGGCCAGCAGGGTGTAGAATTCAATGTCAATATGGATGACAGAATACTGGAAGTGGTTGATGATTATAGATATTTTAGAGTAAGCATAGCAACATTGGCAAACAGTTGAAGAGAGAAGAGGAGTATCCATTGAGGCAAACGTTGGAAAATATGACATTGGAGTGTGGATGTTCAGTAAAATTGAGAGGTGACAAGACAGAAAATATTTTACTTTGTATAAATAGATTGGGAATAAATGAAAGAGATAGAGAGGTGTAGATCAAGAGTAATAAGAGGTCAAACAACATAGAGATGACTGATTAGGGAGGAAGAAGAATTTGTAATGAAAGTTACTTACTATACAGTATTTAGAAAGGACAAATGGGCATTCAAGGTGGAAGTGAGTGGTCCAGTGTGCAAAGAGGCCAGTGCCATGTTGAGGAGCATTTCGTGGAGGTTCATTCTAGATGATGCTTGTCAAGGATGAACTGTCATCAGCTATGTAGTAGTACAGTGGAACCTCGACATACGAAAGTCCCAACTTACAAAAAATTCAAGTTACGAAAGCAAATACGAAGATTTTTTTGCCTCTGCATACAAAAATAATTCAGGTTACGAAAGGGTGTTACCTTTACGTTCCTGGATTTGAAAGGCTCCATGGGTTCGCGCCCAGGTCCAGGCAAGTCTATTATCGAGAAAAAAATTCCCCTTCGGTTAAGCATATATGAAAATATATTAATTCCGAGATAGAGCGAATTAGATATTAAAGGACATTGTAGCTCGATATATGTATATGAATCACGGAAATGTGATTTGACTTATAATATGGCTACGTGCTGTCAAAAGCACTACAATGCTACCGGGGTCGAGGTGGGTTGTTGATGTCTCCAAACCAACGAATTACCTGAGCGCGAAAGGTATTTGAGGGTGAGAGGCGACATGAACTTTTAGCCTCTTGCGGTGGTGTAGTAGGTAAAAGGTTCACTGACATTCCTGGATTTGAAAGGCTCCATGGGTTCGCGCCCGGGTCCAGGCAAGTCTATTATCGAGAAAAAAATTCCCCTTCGGTTAAGCATATATGAAAATATATTAATTCCGAGGTAGAGCGAATTAGATATTAAAGGACATTGTAGCTCGATATATGTATATGAATCACAGAAATGTGATTTGACTTATAATATGGCTACGTGCTGTCAAAAGCACTACAACGCTACCGGGGTCGAGGTGTGTTGTTGATGTCTCCAAACCAACGAATTACCTGAGCACGAAAGGTATTTGAGGTAAGAGGCGACATGACTTTTAGCCTCTTACGGTGGTGTAGTATGGTAAAAGGTTCACTGAAGTTCCTGGATTTGAAAGGCTCCATAGGTTTGCGCCAGGGTCCAGGCAAGTCTATTATCGAGAAAAAATTCCCCTTCGGTTAAGCATATATGAAAATATATTAATTCCCGAGGTAGAGCTAATTTGATATTAAAGGACATTGTAGCTCGATATATGTACAGGCAGTCCCCGGGTTATGACGGTCTCGGCTTACGACGTTCCGAGGTTACGACGCTTTTCAATTATATTCATCAGACATTATTTCCAGGGTTACGACGCCTACAACGCTCATCTGGCAGATGGAATATGACACCAAAAATGCAAAAGAATCAATATTTGAAGGGTTTTTTTTATGAAAAATGCATTAAGAATGCAGTTTACATAGTTTTTCAATGCACCCAAAGCATTAAAGTAAGTTTGTTCATGTCACTTACCTGACAGATATATATATAGCTGTATTTCTGAGTCCGACAGAATTTCAAACTCGCGGCACACGCAGTGGGCGGCCAGGTGGTAGTACCCATTCCCACCGCTGGAGGCGGATATCAGGAACCATTCCCATTTTCTATTCATATTTTTTCTGTCGCCGGTCGGTAAACAACTGTTTACAGACCTCCGCCTAGGATTTTTTGGATTGACTCGTTCTTAAGTATCTGGATGGACTTTTGGTTATTGATTCTGGATTGTTGGATTGGCATACGCAATAGTGGACTGTTTTTTTATTTTGGATTGGCTTTTATGTAAACGTGATGTCTGGATCAAGTCGTGAGTTTCAGAGTGTGTGTGAAGAGTGATTGTAAGGTGAGGCTACCTAAATCATCGTAGATCCCCACACAGTATGGTATGGGTGTAGGGGGCAGTATGTTTATTGGATGATCGGTGCAGGGAATGTGAAGGTTTTGACCGATGATGGATGGAAGGTGTATGATTCTTATCGGCGTAAATTGGAACGCGATAGGATCAGGAGGTCTTCCTCCAAGAGCGGTTTCTTCTAAAGGTAAGGGAAGTAATATTTCACCTGCATTAATACCTCAGTAGAATTTGTTTCACCTAAACCTGTGATGTTGCCTTCGGGCCCTGATTCTGTGTCTGGAGAAGGTAATGCCCTTTCTCTGATTTTAGAGTCTTTACACACTCTAGAATCTAAAGTGTTAGCCTTGGAAACCGGCTCAGTGAAAGTGTGTGATCGTGCCCCTAGTGTTGTGGAGGGGGCGTCAGATCGGCCCCATAATGCCTCTAGGCCTAGACCGCTATCAGACTCAGGGAGTGGATATGTCGAAAGCTCCAAGAGGGTTACGGGGGCTCCCCACCCACCGATCTGGCGTCCCTTCGGCAGGCCCTGTTGCAAAGTCCCAGGCTGTCAAGGAGCGCGCACGGGCGCGCATCCTTAAGGACTGCTTTTTCGTCCTCCGAAGCGTCCTCCCCGCGCAAGGGTGGAGCGCTCGGAGAGACTCTCGTCCGCTGAAAAGGACGTTTCGTGCTGAGGACGCTTCACGTCCTGCATCGCCGCTTTCTTTCGGAGGAAGCTTATTGACGCGTTTTCCACCTCAGAAGAGAGGTAAAATCTCTTCCGACGAGGTCGCTGGGTTGCGCGACAGGCGCGTATCCCTGAGAAGCAGGTAGCTGTACCTGTGAGAAGGAAGAGGCGTCCCCCTCGCCCCTCGCTTCTCGCAGGTTCAGCCCCCCCGCCTTCGCCTCCTTTAGTTTCTTCACCTACGAAGAACATTCTTGTGTCCCTTCAGGACCAGTTTGTCGGCTTTGATGGCTCAGAAGACACGCCCAGCAGCAGTCGAGCCTAAACGTTAGAAGGACGTCAGGCTGCCTGTCAAGAGGGACGAAGCAGTCCCCTTCTTCCTTCTCTCGTTCATCTCTTTCTCCTCCTGCGTCTCCTTCGGTGCTCCTCCGATCTCGTTCTTCTAGTAGGAAGTCACGTGGACAGGAACGCTTTTCTTCCCTCTCGCGTCCTGCGCAGACCGCTCGTCAGGACGCTTCGGAGGACGTTCTTCAGGACGCTTTTGAGACGCTCAGCAGGACGCTTTTCAGGACGCCTGGGAGGATGCCCGGAAGGACGGACGACGCTCGTCAGGACGCTTCTTGTGGACGCTTTTCCGCACGAAAAGGCTTTCGAGAGCGCACAGAAGGACGCTTTTGAAAGCTAAGTCTGGACGCTTTAGCGGGAAGCGTAAGGACGCTTCTTTAGAGCGAGTTAGGACAGCCCAAGTCGCCTCTCATGACGCTCAGCGCTGTCAAGACGCTCTTCTTCCTTCATGCTCTAAGGATCGACAGAAGGTCGGTCGCATTGAAGAAGCTTCTGCACCCAAACCTCGGAGATCTTTGTTGAAAGTTAGTCCGTTGGGCGCACAGCCCTCTCCGGAGGAGCAGTCTCCGATTGCCTCTTAGGGAGGAAGAGAGCTTAGTAGTCCGGCGAACTCGGTTGAGGAGGAGCAGCCGTCGGTTTCGTCCGTTTTCGGATTATAAAGTGCTGGTGCGGCTGTTACGCTCGTCTTTTGGAGACAAGTTCCAGCCTGCAGCTCCCAGGTCTCCACCCTCTCAGTTTTCTTCATCGAAGTCTTGTAAGATCCCGGAGTTCGTGGAAATGAAGACTTCTCTGTCCACCAAGAGGGCTTTTAAGAAGTTACAAGACTGGATGGAACGACGGAAGGATCAGGGCAAGTCGACTTTCGCCCTTCCTCCCTCAAGACTCAGTGGAAAAGGGGGCATTTGGTATGAGACCAAAGGTGAAGTAGGTGTGAAGATCCCTTCGTCATCCCAAGGGGATTTTGCTAGTCTGGTCGACGCCCAGAGGAGGTCCCTTTTGTCGACAGCTAAGATTTCTTGGACGCCTACGGAGATAGACCATCACATGAAAGGACTTTTAAGGACTCTCGAAGTCTTCAACTTTTTAGACGGTGCTTGTTTGAGTCCTAGATCTTCAATCTAGGAGTCCGGACTCGCTAAGTCTGGGGGAGCTGTCCAGTGTGTTAACTGCATGGACAAGGCCGTCAGGGATGGTTCGGAAGAGTTAGTGTCTCACTTTGTTGGTACTGCTTTTCTTAAGAAGAGAGCGCTGTTCTGCAATTTTACTGCAAGATCAGTTACTACGGCTCAGAAAGCGGAGCTTCTCTTTGTGCCTCTTTCGAACCATCTCTTCCCCCACCCCAAGACTATGGTGAAGGGCCTGGCAGGTGTCTTACAGGAGAAGGCTACTCAGACCTCTTGGCCAGTCTTCGAGACGTCCCGCAGTTCCTACTACGTCTTCTTTGGACGGCTGCCAAAGAAGGTTAAACCCTTTCGTGGGGCTCCTCCCTCGAGAGCTGCTCCTCGAGGGAGAGGGCTTTCAAGAGGAAGAGCTTCTTTCAAGCCGAAAGTAAGCAAGTGAGATCAGGTCCTTCAGACACCAGTCGGAGCCAGACTGAAGTTCTTTGCGGGAGCATGGAGAGAGAGAGATACGGACCCTTGGTCCCTCAAAATCGTGGAACAGGGGTACAAGATCCCCTTTTTAGATCCTCCTCCTCTATCCACACTCCCAGAGATCTTTCTCCTTCATATCAAGGGGAGAAACGACAATTCTTTTCGATCTTTTAGATCAAATGATCGAGAAAAGAGCGGTGGAGCAGGTCTTAGACCTGGGGTCACCAGGATTTTACAACAGACTTTTCCTGGTACCGAAGCAGTCGTCGGTTTGGCGTCCAGTCCTAGACGTGAGCAGGCTGAATCTTTTCATAGAAAAGATAAAGTTCAAAATGGAAACGCCTCAGTCTGTTCTAGGAGCCTTGAGACCGGGCGACTGGATGGTGTCCTTAGACCTGCAGGACGCTACTTTCACGTTCCATCCACCTCTTTCAAGGAAGTATCTGAGGTTCGTTTTGAAAGACAAAGTCTGGCAATTCAGAGCCCTTTGTTTCGGCTTAAGCACGGCTCCGATGGTATTTACCATGATCATGAAGAATGTAGCGAGATGGTTACATTCTGCAGGGATAAGAGTATCTCTTTTCTCGACGATTGGCTAGTCAGAGCGTCGTCAAGAGAGGTGTCTGAAGGACCTTCAGTTCACGTTAGCCTTGGCGAGGTCCCTGGGACTTCTGGTCAACCTCGAAAAGTCACATCTGACCCCAACACAGTCCATCGTGTATCTGGAGATTCAGATGGATTCAGTGGCTTTTCGGCGTTTCCGTCCCAGAACGACAGCTGCAAGGCTTAGAGAGAGTTTCGGCCTTCCTGGGGAAAGGAACTTGCTCGGCGAGGGAATGGATGAGTCTGCTGGGGACCATTTCCTCGCTGGAAAAGTTTGTTTCCCTGGGGAGACTACACCTCAGGCCTCTCCAGTTTTTCCTGGCAGAAGAATGGAGAGTCAAAGAGGATCTGGATGCGACCTTGAAGATCACCGAATCGGTGAAAAGCATCTAAGATGGTGGCTCGATCCTCGGAAGTTTCGAGAGGGTTTATCTCTAAAGCTTCTGAGCCCCGACCTAGTGTTGTTTTCCGACGCCTCCGTGTCGGGTTGGGGAGCAACACTAGGAGGGGAAGAAGTGTCAGGCACCTGGAGGGGGAAGGGGGGAATAGGTGTCCTGGCACATCAATGTGAAGGAAACTAGCGGCGGTTTTCCTGGCGCTACAGTTCTTCGAAGAAAAGGTTGCAGACAAAGTTGTCCAAGTCAACTCGGACAACACCACGGCCCTTGCGTACCTAAAGAATCAGGGAGGAACACACTCCCGACCTCTATTTCACCTAGCGAAGGAGATTCTGCTGTGGGCAAGTGCAAGGCGAGTCAAGATCCTGACGAGATTCATCGCAGGAGTCCAGAACGTCAGAGCGGACCTTCTCAGCCGACAGGACCAAATCCTGCCGACAGAATGGACTCTGCATCAAGACGTTTGTCGGGAGCTATGGAAGCTGTGGGGACGTCCTCTGGTCGACCTATTTGCGACGTCGAGGACAAAGAGGTTGCCTCTTTATTGCTCCCTGTGTTGGATCCAGGAGCGATCGCTATAGATGCACTGCTCTGGGATTGGACGAACTTAGACCTGTATGCCTTCCCGCCATTCAAGATCATGGGGGAAGTCATGAGGAAGTTCGCGGCGTCAGAGGGGATTGAGGTTGACCCTGATCGCCCCGATGTGGCCCGCAAGAAGAATGGTTCACGGAGGTAATGTCCTTCCTTGTAGACTTCCCAGGACGTTTGCCCTGGAGGAGAGATCTACTCAAACAGCCCCACTTCGAAAGATATCACCAAAACCTCTCCGCTCTGGGTCTGACTGCGTTCAGACTATCGAAAAGTTTGGCCAGAGCGAGAGGTTTTTCTAAATCAGCTGCAAAAGCGATCGCCAACGCAAGGAGGGCTTCATCGAGAGCTGTTTACCAGTCGAAGTGGGCTTCCTTCAGGGCATGGTGTAGAAAGGAGGGAATTTCCTCTTCCACTACCTCTGTGAGCCAAATAGCCGATTTCCTACTATTCTTAAGGAATGTGCAGAAGTTGGGCAGTCCCTACCATCAAGGGATATAAAAGTATGCTGTCAGCAGTCTTTCGGCACAGAGGGCCTAGACCTTACTGACAACAGAGATCTTCACGATCTCTTGAGATCGTTCGAGACAACTAAGATACCTCAGGCGAGGTGGGCCTCCTTCCATGGAACTTAGACTTAGTTTTCTAAGACTTTTGATGTCGAGTCCTTTCGAGCCTCTCCATACAGCGTCTCTTCGGAACTTGACAAAGAAGGCTCTTTTCCTAACTGCTCTGGCGACGGCGAAGAGAGTTAGCGAAATTCAAGCCATTAGTAAACAGGTGGGCTTCAAAGGTGACAACGCTGTCTGCTCTTTGAGTCCCACTTTCTTAGCGAAAAACGAGAACCCGTTTAACCCTTGGCCCAAGAGCTTCGAGATTAAGGGTATGACAAGCCTTGTGGGCCAAGAACCTGAGAGAGTCCTGTGCCCTGTCAGGGCTCTCAAGTTTTACGTTCGCAAGACGAAGGAAGTACGAGGTCCCTCAGATAATCTGTGGTGCTCTGTGAAGAGACCCAATTTACCATTGTCCAAGAATGCTTTGGCTTTCTTTCTGAGAGACGTTATAAAAGAGGCTCATTCATCTTGCCAGAAGACTGATTTGAGCCTCTTGCGAGTGAAAGCTCACGAGGTCAGAGCGGTCGCAACCTCGCTTGCCTTCCAAAAGAACATGTCGATCAAGGACATCCTTGATGCCACCTTTTGGAGGAGTAATTCTGTATTCGCCTCACACTACTTAAGAGATGTGAGAACGATATACGAGGACTGTTGTTCTCTTGGGCCATACGTTTCTGCAGACACAGTCTTGGGGGCTGGAGGTAGCTCTTTCCCTTTCCCTTAGTTAGGTTTAGGTTAAGTTTTTAATTGTTGTGTTTTTGGTTTGTGGTGAGTCTTGTGTGAAGATCTCCCATCTCTTAGTTTAGTGTTCAGGGGGTCTTTGGATAGTTGGTCAGGTGGTGGTCAGTTGCTTCGTTGCCCTCATATGTATGGCTCGATGGTCTTGTCACGTTGAGGTCACGTCCCCGTTGACAGAACATCCAGAGCGCACCAGCACTACAGGTCTCCACCTGGCTGGCAACTCTGATTAAGCAGAAGCAGGCTTAAGTGACAGTAATCACAGAGTCTACTTTGCTAACAGGTGAGGAACCAAGGTGTACATCATCTACTTAATTTAAGTTTCCTACAATCCTATTCTGTCCTCCCCTTCCCACATCCGAAGGTGGGATTCAGCTATATATATATCTGTCAGGTAAGTGACATGAACAAAATGTTATTGTTATAATACAATTAAGTTTGTTCATACTTACCTGGCAGATATATATAATTAAGTGCCCACCCACCTCCCCTCAGGAGACAGTGGCACTGAGAAAATATGAATAGAAAATGGGAATGGTTCCTGATATCCGCCTCCCAGCGGCGGGAATGGGTACTACCACCTGGCCGCCCACTGCGTGTGCCGCGAGTTTTGAAATTCTGTCGGACTTCAGAAAATACAGCAATATATATATCTGCCAGGTAAGTATGAACAAACTTAATTGTATTATAACAATAACATGTTTTCTTGGGATTTTTTTGACTATGTTCTGGCTTACGACGCATCTCAAAGAAACGGAACCCCCATCGTAACCCCGCAGGGACTTACCTTGTATATGAATCACAGAAATGTGATTTGACTTATAATATGGCTACGTGCTGTCAAAAGCACTACAACGCTACTGGGGTCGAGTGGGTTGATGTTGTCTCCAAACCATCGAATTACCTGAGCGCGAAAGGTATTTGAGGGTGAGAGGCGACATGAACTTTTAGCCTCTTGCGTGGTGTAATAGGTAAAAACTTCACTGACATTCTGGATTTGAAAGGTTCATTATCGAGGGAAAAAAAATTTCCCCTTCTTGGTTAAGCATATATGAAAATATATTAATTCCGAGGTAGAGCGAATTAGATATTAAAGGACATTGTAGCTCGATTTATACATATATATCATACATATATATACACACATATATATATATATATATATATATATATATATATATATATATATATATATATATATATATATATATATATATATATATATATATATACACACACACACATATATACACATACATACAGGCAGTCGCCGGGTTACAACAGGGGTTCTGTTCTTGAGATGCATTGTAAGCCGAAAATCGTAGTAAGCCGGAACATAGTAAAAAACCTAAGAAAACCTTACTTTTAATGCTTTGGGTGCATTCAAAACTATGTAAATGCATTCTTATTGCATTTTTCCTAAAATAAACCTTCAAATATTGATTATTTTGCATTTTGTTGTCATATATCTTCTGCCAGATCAGCGTTGTAGGCGTTGTAACCCTGGAACATGCGTCGTAACCCTGGAAATAATTTTTGATGAATATAATTGAAAAGCGCCTTAACCTCAGAACGTCATAAGACAAACCCGTCGTGACCCGGGGACTGCCTGTATATAAACTATATATATACACAAATACATATAGTCAATCTCTGGTTATCAGCAGGTATTCCATTCCTGAGTGAAAGCTGCTAACAGGAAATTGGCGCTAGTAGCAGTAATAACCCACTTAACGGACAGCACCACTAGTAACCCGCTTAACGGCGCCATTAACGGGAGATTGGTGCCACTCACTGGAGATCAGCACCAAAATTCTAGTTAATGACGTTGCTAGACAAGCACTATAAAACCAGATGGCGCCGGTAAGCAGGGACTATCAATGTATGTATGTACTATATATATGTGTGCATGCATGTTTGTTTTACCTATAATGTATATATATAATATATATATATTAATATATATATATATTATATCTATATATATATATATATATATATATATATTTATATTATTATATATATATATTATATATATATATATACAGTAAGTCCTCGGGTTACGATGGTCTCGACTTACGATGTTTCGTGGTTACGAACGCGCCCCCATAAAAATATAAAAAATAATATTTTGCGTCGTTCCGTCTTACGCGGTTTAGCGTCGTAAGCAACGTAAACAAACGCGAACTAGTTCCAGGCGCACGGCGGAAGAATACGCTTTGTGGGGGAGAGGACGGCGTCGCTTCGCTACGCTCAGTCCCTCGTCCATACGCCATTTTGGTTTGTTTACACTGCCTCTCTCTCCCTCGTGTTGTATCGTTTTTGTAACTTTTTGCTCTTTGTTATGGCTCCCAAGCGCAAGGCGGACTCTTCTGATGGTAGTGCATCGAAGAAAAGAAAGGCCATCACCATGGAAATTAAAGTGGACATTATAAAGCGATCCGAGAAGGGAGAAACGCCAACAAACATTGGCCGCTCGCTTGGCCTTAGCCGTTCGACCGTTGCTACCATTATCAAAGATAAAGAGCGCATCGTTGAACATGTGAAAGGATCTGCTCCTATGAAAGCGACAGTGATAACTAAGCAGCGTAGTGGTCTAATAATTGAAATGGAAAGGTTATTGGTGCTTTGGTTGGAAGACCAAAATCAACGGCGTATCCCAGTCAGTCTTATGGTGATTCACTAACCTCCCCCAGTCTCTCCAGCACCGCAGCTTCCTCTCCAGTGTGCAAGCCAATCAAACTAATAAAGGTAAGGAATTGTTCTCTCGTTGTTATTGATAGGTATTTACATTAATCATGTGGTATTTTTTCAATGTTCCGACTTACGCTGAAATTCGTGTTACGATGCATCGTAAGAACGGATCAACGTCGTAACTCGAGGACCCCCTGTATATATATGTATATATATATATATATATTATATATATATATTTAATATATATATTATATTATATCTATATATATATATATATATATAGTATTATATATATATATATATATATATATATATATATATATATATATACAGTGGACCCCCGTATTCGCGTTCTCCGGATTCGCGGACTCACTGATTCGCGGATTTTTCTTTGGAACCTATCTAGAAATTATTCGCGGAAGGACTCGCCCATTCGCGGGTTTCTCTGTGGAACATATACATAATTATTCGCGGTCATCCCCGGCTATTCGCGGATGCGAATTTTTATGTGTTTACTATTCGTACAGGACATTTCATAATGATATGGTTATTCTGTTTATTAGACATTCCTTATAAATCTTGATGTAATGAATTGAATTAAAATATCATAGGTATAAATTTGGTGAAAGCCCAAAGATAATCTGAAATAAAGAGCATAACAGAGTGAGTTTTGGCAACTGAGAAAATAAACAATCGTATACGTACAGCCATCTCTCTCTCTCTCTCTCTCTCTCTCTCTCTCTTCTCTCTCTCTCTCTCTCTCACAAAATGAGAGATGGAAACAATAACAGAATATGGTTATTGCTTGAATATGATATGGCACAAAGTTTTGGTCTGACTGAAGTGTAGAGTTACTTTGACACTGACTTACATGTCATTCCTGGTCATCTCACAGCACGGATAGACATCAACTTCACAGCCGAGAAAGGCAATTGTATACAAAATAAATATTTTCCAGATGAAAAAGCAATTGGAGGGCCTATGTTATACCATAAAAAAAATAAAAAAACACTCGCTTGGATAACTGTAAGATGTAGAAAAGAGAGAGATCAAGGGCAGGGCGGATGTAGGAAGGAGATTTAAGCAGTACCTGGAAATGAAAACAACACCCCCTATACTAATCTTATAATTATAGCCTTAGGGTTTGTCTCAAAGACATTCAAAGGTGTGTCACACACTGACAGTTGTTTGCTTTTTGTAAAATTGGCGTCAGGGCAGATTTTTAAGCACCACTGTGTTGATATATTATTAATAATTTGTTCATTACCTTCGATAACACGCCAAATTTCACGTTAGATAATCATAAAAATCTCTAGGATTGCGCGACCGCGCAAATTGGAAAACAATGGTGCTAGATTAAATCTGAAAACTCCAGATTTAGCGTGAAATGCTTTAGTTTAGCAACACTGCCAGTTGAACTTACATAAATACGTATTGGGTCAATTGGGTACGCATTGTGCAGGCTGTACATTTTATGAAATTTTTTTAAGATGATTTCTAATTATGATATGTATGTACGTACGTACATAAATTGTTTTAGGATGATAATAAGAGTATGCAGACCATATCGAAAGTACGTAAGACAATGATTATATACAGTGGTCCCCCCGTATTCGCGGGGATGCGTACCAGAACCTCCCCGTGAATAGTTAGAACCCGCGATGGTTTGGAACTCCCTATGAAAAATGCTAAAAACAGCCTATTTTGTTAGTTAAAACTGAAGAAAACCACTAAAAATTTTCATACTTGGTTTTTTTAAATAGTTTTTTTTTTATCACAAAAGTGCATTCTATGATGAAATTCATCAAAAAAACCAGGAATTTGTGGATATTTCTCATAGAAAATACCGCGAATGCGTGAATTTTCCGCGAATAATGCAGGGAAACGTCCCCCATTAGAAATCCGCGAATGTGTGAGTCCGTGAATCTGGAGAACGCGAATACGGGGGTCCACTGTACATTTTGTAGCAGGGTACGTATTTTTCTGTCTGCGGCACGCAGTACGTACATGTACGTGTATTTTTCATACGTATATAATGAGTATATTTCGTGACAAAATAAATTTTTATGATGAAAAAAGCTTTATTAATTTTCAAATATTACAGTTCTGTAATACTTTCATGTAAACACAGCAAAATGTCGGTAACAAAGTCAGGTTTTCTTAAAAGATGCTCTACCCAAGCCAACTTTCCGCAGATAAACAAATCTTATGATGCCATGACGCCTTCTTAGAGCAGTACCAAACGAAATGATATTTAAAACGCTATTGGCTGTTGTCTGCACAGCAGCCAATCCAGGAGCAGCATTCATTTTCCTTGTCGCTCATTGGTTGTACACTTGGTGTTGATTGGTTGAACCCTGGCCCCATTTCGCGGAGATGGAATTGTGGGTATCGCGCATCTAGTACCCAGCAGCCTCACTGCGCAGAAACTTACGGGTATACGCGAACGTTAAAGCTAAGCTCTTGTGCGTATCAGCAAATATCTGTGTGCATCGTACCGAAAATGGCCCCTAAAAAGCGCCCTGCTCCTTCTAAGGCTTCTGGCCAAGAAGCTAAAAGAAAGAAGACCGTAATGAAGCTTGACGAGAAGGTGAAACTTCTTGATATGTTGAAGGAGGGAAAAAATTACGCTGCAGTCGGCCGCCATTTCAAAGTGAATGAGAGCACAGTTAGATATAAAGAAAAAAGAAAATGAAATAAGAAAAAGTGTTAGTATGACATTCTATGGCACCGCAAAGGCTGTGTCCACAGTGAGAGACAAAACCATTGTGAAAATGGAAGCTGCACTCTCGTTCTGGATAAAGGACTGCAGGAAGAAGAACGTGCCCCTTGACTCCAACATCATACGCCAAAAGCACGACAGATCTACCGCAGCTATCAACTCCTACTGCTTCACAAGGTGGTGAGGAAGAGGAAGCCGAAGCCGAAGAATGTTGGAGGCACTGGAAGGCGATGAAGAAGGGACGTTGGAATTCTTGGGCTTTGGAGAACCAGCTCCTGAAGAGGAAGACGAAGAGAAGAACCACAACCGGGACCGTCCTCAGCTCCCCAAGGATTTCAGGCTAGCAAAGGATGGTTCCACCGGTTCCAGAAAAGGTTCCATCTAAAGTCTGTTTTCCCTACATGGGGAAGCTGCATCTGCAGACAAAGAGGCAGCCGCAAAATATCCGCAGGCCTTCATGAAAATAATCCAGAGAAAGGATATTGCCCAGAACAGGTGTCAATATGGACGAAACTGGCCTGTTCTGGAAGAAAATGCCGTCCCGGACGTACCTTATGAAGGATGAAGCTAAAGCCTCCGGATTCAAGGCACAAAAGGACAGGGTGACTCTCCTATGTGCGGGAATGCGGCTGGTTTCATGCTGAAACCAGGCCTCATTTACAAGGCTGCAAATACCCCAGGGCACTCAAGAACAAGAACAAGGCGTTACTGCCCGTCTTCTGGATGCATAATCCCAAGGCCTGGATCACCAAAGTCCTGACGGAGTACTGGTTTCACCAGAGTTTCATTCCTCAAGTTAGGCAATACCTGGCCGATTTGGACATCAACTTCAAGGTCTTGCTGATAATGGACAACGCTGGTGGCCACCCTCTCGATCTTTATTCCAAAGGAGTCCAGCTTGAGTTCCTTCCTCCCAACACCACCTATCTCCTACAGCCTATGGATCAGGGCGTCATCCGTGCCTTCAAGCACTCTACACCGGGAACTCCCTCCAGCACCTTGTTGATGCAATGGACCGTTACAGTGAATTTACGCTGAAAGATTATTGGCGTAAATTCACGATTGCCATGTGTCTGTCTGTCATTGACCTCGTCGTTGAAGGACATGAAGAAGGAGACACTGAAGCCTGCTGGAGTAAGTTGTGGCCAGACTGTGTCCATAATTATACAGGCTTTTTTTTCTCCTCAGGAAATCCAGCATTCAGCCATTAATAAGGCAGTCAATTTGACAAAAATTCTTGGTGGTGAGGGCTTTGACGATATCACCGAGGAAGAAGTCGGCACCCTCATTGATGCCCACTCTGACCCCCTTACCGACCAGGACTTGGAAGAGCTGACTAAGTCCGCCAGCGAGGAAGAACACTCCAGGTTCAGGAGAGGATCAGGAGGAGGAGGATTGGAGGGCCTGACTTTGGAACGCCTGTCCCAAGTTAAAAAAATGGTAAACGACCTCCAGGAGTTTGTCGCAACATGGGATCCTTACATGGAGCGCTCCTTGAAGTTTTCTAATATTCTAGACACAGCATTGGAGCCCTATATCAAGCTCTCACCACCATGAGAAGCAACGGCAGCAGTTGCCAATCACAATGTTCATCACACGAACGAAGAAAGACCCTCCAAAGCCTCCAAATCGCCTGAAGTAGTGCCTCTTGAATCACCTGAAGAAGTGCTTACCCAAATCGCCTGAGTCACTGCCTCCTGAAGCGCCTCCTGAAGGTGAAGAGGCGCCCTCAGAGGATATGTAACTCTTCTGCTTAGCTGTGCAGTCATATCTTCATCGTCATTCATCAGACTGCACGGCTAATTCATCATCATCATCTTTAATCAACATTCATCACTGGTGAGTACCCGGTTTACATATGTTGTACTAGCATAAAACAATTGTTTAATGTTCATACAAATTTTGTTCTTTCTCTCTATCGCTTCTGATTTCAAATACATTTGTTTCCCACCCTGTAAAAAGAAAATGGATGTCTCAGATAGTAACAGTATGAAAAGAAAACGTTCATGGGATGAATACTTATGGGGGGACTGAATTATTTTCACATACGTAACTAAGTCATGCAGTATGTACATAATACGTATGTACGTATTTATGTATAACCATAAAATGTAAGAAATTTACTTTAAAACAGTATTAATAATATTTCAAAGATTAATATGAACCATAATAGGATGTTTTATGTAATTTGAATGAAGGTTGGTCCTTTTAGCTACTTTGGTGTTTGCATGTTAAGGATAGCTAAGTTATGAGTATTTTTGGAGGGGGTTCCAACATTTGCGGATTCTAACTATTCGCGGGGGGGTCTGGTATGCATCCCCCACGAATACGGGGGGACCACTGTATATATATATATATATATATATATATATATATATATATATATATATTATATATATATATATATATCTATATATATACAGTGACCCCCGCATTTGCGTTCTCTCGGATCCGCGGGGGACTCACACATTTGCGAATTTCTCTCGGGAACATATCCCTGCATTATTCGCGGACGAAATTCGCCTATTCGCAGTATTTGTATATGAGAAATAAGCAAAAATTTTCTGGGTTTTTTTTATCAATTTCATCATAAAATGCACATTTTGTGATAAACCTATTAAAAAAACCAGGTATGAAAGTCTTTAGTGGTATTTTCTTGAGTTAACTAAAAAAAATAGGAGGTTTTATGCATTTTTATAGGCGTTTCCAACTATTCGCGGTTCTAACTATTCATGGGGGGTTTTCTAGTACGCATCCCCCACGAATACAGGGGTGACCATTGTATATATATATATATATATATATATATAGTATATATATATATATATATATATATATATACATACATATATATATATATATATACATACATATATATATATATATATATATATATATATATATATATATATATATATATATATATATACATACATATATATATATATATATACACTATATATATATACATATATATATATATATTATATATATAATATATATATGTATATATATATATATATATATATATATATATATATATAAATGCAGTCCTGTCCTGAATTATGCGTGTTCTCAAAAATAGATTTCCTGTATCTGCGATGCCGTTCAAAGTCTGCGCGTCACGCGCCGCAAAACATATCAAATCTATTGTTTTTCTAGTATTTTAGGTGGGGGGAGTTCGCTGGTATCTGAGAGAAGGGGTTGGGGGAATTTTTGAAGGGAAAACTATTATTACTCCTAGGGTGAATGCGAGAGAAAGATGTCCTGCTCAGTCATTTGCTTAGACGGAAGGCTCTGCCTCACCCATTTGTGGCGTCATCGCAGTGTGTATGAATGATCGGTATCACCACCATCACCATACGTATTATTCAGATCTGTGAAGTGTATTCTGAATGATCGGTATCATCATCATCGCCATAGGTATTATTCAGATCTGCGAAGTGTATTCAGAAGGCTTCTGCTCAGCCATTAGCTAAGACGGAAGGCTTCGCCTCACGCATTTGTGACATCATAGTTCAGTGTATAAATGATCATTATCATCATCATCATCATCGCCATACGTAATATTCAGATCTGCGAAGTGTAATCTGATCATCTGCATCATGTATGCATCTGCCTAGAAGGCGAAGAGGAAGACCTATTTTCTCGAAACTAAAAAGCGTGCCTTTAAGTTAAAGACGAAAGAAGGAGGAACGTCCATTTTGGCAGCAGTCGACAACTTGAAATCTGACATTGCTGAACATGAAGTAAAAATTCTAGATTAACTTGTTTTGACTAACTTTTGGCATTTGATCATTTATTTTTTTCTATTGTTGAAATGGGTTTTCATGAAAATGACTGGTAAAAGTGATGAACAGAGAAGCAGATGTGAGAGAGAGAGAAAGAGAGAGAAAGCGAATTGTTCGATCTAAACTTTTCAAGAAACTGTCATTTCATGTTGAATTTTGCATTTTTATAATTTCTTTGTAAGAAATTGTAATTTCATATCAAATTTTGAATTTTCACCAGTTCTTTTTTTATCGTAGAATAAATTTATATGAAATCGATTACATAGTGAACAGGCCGGACAAAGAAACTGAGACAGGGGCTCGTAACCAAGTTTGTTAGGCCGAATGCTAAGGTCACACATTCACGTATCAATGCACGCACGCCCAGTAAACCGTAAATTTAACGTAAAACATACGTAAAATCATAGACGTAACGGTGACGGGTCGTCCGGGCGGGCGCTAAGCTCCGCCCACTAGGTCGCCGTAGCCCACTCCAGTTTTGAAATGTTCAAAACAAGCGTGGGTGGTCACGCCAAATGTCACCTGATGTAGCTCCAGGCATTGCACGTGGGAGCCACTGTGACTGCTGCGGGTAAAACGCTAGGGTCACCAGCATCGTTCGCCGTCGTTGTTTTCTTTCCGCGGCAAAGCACGCGGGCCTCCTAATTGCGCTGTAGCCTACGGCGAAACCAATTCACACATTTACAACCCTGTACGACATGACAACGCTGTAGCGTGGTATAAAAGGTCAGGTCGGCGCCATCAGGTCAGCTGTTGTTTTCCTCCGTCTCCCAAGACCCGCAGTTTCCGCTTCAAGCTCTCCACAGCGCCCTTCAAGATGCAGAAACCTCCTAAAAAACGACCAAGGAAGGGACCATCAACGTCACATCTTGCAGGGACTCCTACTAGCCACTCCTGCAGACATTCAGGACAGGGAAAATGTCAACTTCCACCTACATGAGTCAGAGTTGGATGAGATTCTGACTGATGACAGCGACACAGAAACTCTCCATGAAGCTACCCCCATTGACGAGGGACAGAACGTTCCCTTGTCGAAGACATTTATTTTTTCTGAATAGCAGTCTTACAATAATGGTGTAAAGTAACAAATAATGTAAATATCTGAGAGGAATTCTTATATACATCTAAAAAATATTATCTTGAATAAGGTAGAATTCCTATTTATTTCCAAGAATGTTTGAATAAGTTATTAGATGTTATTCTATATCGCTTAAATATAAATCGCCCATAGTCAACAGTTTTATATGTCTAAGTGTATGTCTGAATGGTAAATCGAAGCCAGAAAATTCTAGTGCTAGTCTTATATAGTATATCCTATTTTCATTTATTTGTGATGTTACATTAATTGCATATATATTACAGATGGCTACTAGCAAAAAGTTACCATAAAACTAAAATAGATAAATTTGTAGGAAAACAACGAAGAGACGAGCTGTTACAATGATTGTTTACGGAACGGCAAGCTCGTTCACAGGCCCGCCCTTTTGTACCCTACGGCACCACAACGTGGGCGTGGTCTTGACGTGAAGTTGACGTACATAGAACATTACAATATCGGCGTTAGTTTCAGGTAAACGTCCGACCTTGCTTTCTTTGCGCGTACATTTGCGGCGCAATTTACGGTGCTGGCTTTACGTTCGTTAGCCCGTGTCCTGTTTACCAGCTATTCAAGGTCATTTCACCGCGATGATGCCCACGATCCACATACGTGGGCATACGCCGTCGTGATACGTGAATGTGTGACCCCAGCATAACAGGAGTGAAGACACGCACGATAACCGCTCCCCGAAATCTCAAATTGTTCACAAAGACTTCCTTCAGCAGAACTCTTCACGGAGGATGACATAGAGGAGTTTGAAGGTTTTTTTGGCAGAGGATAGGTAGAGGAAATTCCATCCAAAAGGTTTTTTAAAGGAAATGACTGTATCGTACAGTACACTTGCACCCAATGGTGGCATTGTTTACGTGTGGGAGTATTCATCCTGTGTGTAATTTTAAACCTTTTCAAGTTATTAAAACCTTTTTAATGTTTTATTTATCCATAAGAACAATTTCATAGAAAAAATTACTGTAGAGTATCTTGAAAGTACTGAAAATGGGTAGCATAAAAAAGTTTGACTGGGTAAGTTGCCGTTTGCCTGGGCCCTAATGGAATTATTTCCATAAGGTATGTGTTTCGAAATATGCAAATTTCCAATTCGCGAGGCCGTGGATCGACCAAATTCTCACATAATTGGGGACCGTACTGTATAATTATATATGTTTGTATAAGAACAATTCATATTAGAAAAATTACAGTAGAGTGTCTTGAAAGTACTGAAAATGGGTAGTTATAAAAAATTTTGGACTGGGTAAGTTGCGGTTTGCCTGGGGCCCTAATGGAATTATTTCCATAAGGTATGTGTTTCGAAATATGCAAATTTTCCAATTTGCAGAGGCCGTGGATCGACCAAATTTTCACATTATTCCCACATAATGATGTACTAAATTATGTTTATATATATATAATATATATATATATATAATATATTATTATATATCTATATATATATTATATATATATATATCGATATAGATATATATATATATATAATATATATATATATAAATATATATATTAAATATATATACAGTTGACCCCCCGTATTCGCGTTCTCCGGATTTGCGGACTCACACATTCGCAGATTTCTCTCGGGAATGTTTCCCTGCATTATTCGTGGAAAATTCACGCATTCGCGATATTTTTCTATGAGAAATATCCACAAATTCCTGGTTTTGTTATCAATTTCCTCATAAAATGCACTTTTTGTGATAAAACTATTAAAAAAAACCAAGTATGAACATTTTTAGTGGTTTTTCTTTAAGTTGTTTTAACTAACAAAATAGGCTTGTTTTTAGCGTTTTTAAAAGGGGTTCCAAACATTCGCGGATTCTAACTATCACAGGGGGTCTGGTACGCATCCCCCGCGAATACGGGGGGAACCACTGTATATATATATATATATCATATGTGTGTTGCTGAGCCCAATATTCTTTGAATTCATATGATTTTTGTAAACCTTAATTCAAATTTCATAGTAACAGTCATAAAGGCAAACATTGACATATACTGATTGAGCCTATCAGTGATTAGTTTTATTTCTCAATCAGAGGCGATGGCAAAACCAATATGTATAAACTTACATAATGCGGCAACATTGTTTTACTTACAATTTAATTTGAGGCCTCCAGTGTATCATATCTGAAATTTTAGCATTGTTCCCCTAGCAAACCTTCATAAGTTGTCACCTTTTCTTATTGTTACTTTCTTCCCATTTATCCATCACCCACCTCATTTCACTTCCCTTCTCACTCATCCAGTCTGTGTTTCTCTTTCTGGCTTATTTACACCAACTCCATTCCAGCAATTTTCTCTTTTAAGGCCTAATTAGGGACAGATTTGTCTACGTGGGTCCCTATACTGTTTTTTTCCATCTGTCCATCCGCCTGTGGTGTTTTTGTATGGTAACACAGCGTCCCGGGCTTTAAATAGTTACGCTATGTGTAAGTTTTAGGTAAATAAAAGGATATCTGGGTGGACATTTGCAACTGAAAAGTGTTTTAATAATTTACTGTATGCGAATTAAACCGTTAATATTCGAAATAAGATATTGTTATTATTGTTGAATGTAAGCTGAATGTAACTATCTAAAGCCCGGGACGCAGTGTTACCATACGCAAACACCACAGGCGGATGGACAGATGGAAAAAAACCGAGTATAGTCAATGGAGATTCATTTCCAAAGGAGTGGATTAATCTCTTTCTTCAGGAACCAAGAAGGCTCCTTTCAAGTGCAAATTACACTACAACATTCATACCAGTTTGCGAAATTTGTTCAGGCCTGAGATATATTCCTTTTAGTGCATGCAGACTTGGAGTATAATATTAATATGTAACAATTAGAAAAAACAGTAAATCAGTGGAAAAACATGCAGATCAAGCATCAGAAATGGAAGACTGTGTGCTTACCTCTGTTTTGACACCATCCAGAGCTTCTATCATTGCTTCCTTCATCCACCTCTTTATCAATCCACCCTCAAAGAGTCGTTGCATTCCCTCATCAAACTTGTACTTCCAAGGAGCGTCCTTCTGAACAGGAAAAGCCAAATAATTTGAATATATTTGTTCTTTCAGAGGATAGACAGTAGAACTGTGCCCCAACTTGCTGTACAGGTAGACGGTATATGAGTATGTTTCTAAGTGGCTGTGCGTACCTTTGAGTACTAACTCAACGCACCCTTCTTCCCCAGCATTTGGCATGTTGTCCATTACTGGGACAAGATCCAGTTTTGCCCCAAGAGCAGCTAAAGTATGGTGTGTTGAGGCAGGCAAGGCTTCAGCGACAAATTCACCATAGTCTAGCAAACATACTCTGTGAGAAGACAGGGCAATAATTTTTTTAGAGTTGCTGATGGATCCAGAGAACTTGTTGGAAAGCAAACAGAAACATCGAATATTTGCAGTTTTCATTGAAAAAAAAAAAACTTACAATGAGATGAAATTGTTGGCAGATATAGAGTTCCTGGGGTAAAAGATAATGCAGAATTGTATGGGAATATGCTTGGAAAAGGTATAGGTGTTGGACATATGTTGGATTATGAATACACATAGATATACAAAATAAAGAAAGATGAGGAAAAGTGTTTGTTACATCTTGTGTTAGTACAGTGTAGAATGAAGAATAGGTCCTTATAGATGGTTAGTGCCGTCATTGCACCTTATGCAGTGCACAGTAGACATTACTTAAGGCCCGTCGAACTCTGTTCAATGTGATGTCAGAAGCAGAGTAACGGCGGATAAGGTTCTGACTTTTCCCGCTTCTGACGTCACATCAAAGTTCATTGGGCAAAGCTCGACCGTGTGGACAGGGCTTTAAGGCTTAGCAGCGTCTCTTCAGCCTTAAGCTGCAACCCCTTTCATTCTTTTTACTGTACCTCCATTCATATGCTCTTTCTTCCATCTTACTTGCCAACCTCTCCAAACAGTGATTTCATAGTGCAATTGCAAGGATTTCCTCCTGTTACACCTTTAAAACCTTTTTGTTCATAGTTTCCCTTTCAGTGCAAATTGATCTTGTAGGTCCCAGTGCTTGGCCTTTGGCCTAAATTTTTTATTCCATTCCATGAAGAGTAGGCTGATCGATGTCGTGGTAAGATTATCGTACATATACATCTTATTTGGTTGACGATAGGTAGAAATGCAGCTGTAAAGGTTGTTGCATGAGAAGGGAGTAAGAAGAGAATGGAGGATAAATTGGTTAGGATTAATAACAAAGAAATTGACTAACTTTATAGGATGGCAGGGGAGGGGAGTAAAAATGTATGGAAGATTGTGGATATGCGATATTTATTGGAGGGAAAGCAGAGATTATATAAGGTGAAATTGCTAGACAAATGTAAGTACAAGAAAATGTATAAGGAAGTCAAGTGAAAGGTGGGAGAAGAGAGCATATAGGCAGTCCCCGGCTTACAACATTCCGAGGTTACAACGCTTTTCAATTATATTTATCAGAAATTATTTCCAGGTTTACGACACATGTTCCAGGGTTACGACGCTTACAGCGCTGATCTGGCACAAGAAATATGACTCCAAAAATGCAAAATAATCAATATTTGAAGGGTTTTGATGAAAAATGCAATGAGAATGCAGTTTACATAGTTTTAATGCACCCAAATGGATTTTGACGATGTTTCGGCTTGCAATGATTTTTGGCTTACAACACGTCTCAAGAACGGAACCCCCGTCGAAACCCGGGAACGGCCTTATAATTAAAATGAGTTGGGGAGAAGGTGAGCAAGAACTTTAAGGAGTATATGTATGTTTTACAGGAAGTAAATGGTGAAAGGTTAATGAACAAAATGATATCAGAAAAGATGAACTGGGGAGATTTTGTATGAAGAGTGTGCTGTCCTGCATTGATGGACTGAGTATTTTGAGGATTTATTACTCAGTGGATGTTATTAGGTGTTGCCAGATGTCAAGGTAGACTACCCATGATTATACAACCTTGAATGAATCCCATGATCTCTTAGAAGTATTATTCCAGCTCAGTAGCCTAGAGGGAGATGACGGGTCAACCTAACCTGATGAATGCTTCATAGACTACACTGTAGATTGTTGGGAACCCATGTTTCCTGGCAACATTCTGCAACGTAGACAAACCACAGTCAACACTATTACCAACTATAACTTTAAACCTTGGATCAGAACCAGAACAAGCACTGGACTTATGTGAGTGGATACATTAGCCATTGTGACCATGTTGGCCAGTGACTGACCATGAGGAAATGGAATCACTACTGCTTATGAACACCCAGTCATGCAAGTGGTGAGCCCTATAGCTTGTTGTGGATAGGCTTCCAGTACCATGTAGCGGTAAACAGTCATGCCCACTGATTGCCCAAACCAATTCTAAAGAAACAGGATGGTCAGAAACCATAGGGAGCACAGTAGGAGTCCAGGTCGGACCTCCCCCGCAAGAAGCTTGGGCAGGCAACCTGGCACAACCAGGCTTGTGAACCAGGGGACAATAATGAGTAAGTTTGTAGACCAGATCAGCTTAGCATCATTCTTCTGAAAAGGATTAATGTCCGCCGCCCTCTCTCAAGGAAGAAGGTACCCATGAGAAGTCCAGCAAGGTGTTCTACACAAAGAAGACTTCCAGGCTGTCTTCCTGCTCATTGTACAGCGTAGAGACCAAGAAGAGGAGGCAGCGGAATTGGAAGGCGAAGAACAAGATTTAAGGGGAGGCAATTAAGGAAGTAAATTGATCTGTATTGCTCTCCTCTTATTTCATCTCGTACTTTAATCTTCTACAACAGCTAGGGCACTGCAGTCGGGATGAAGTCTGAAAGAGCAGGTACAACTACAGCAGCAGCAGCATCAGAAAGAACATTATTAGGGAGGTGCATGGGTGGTGTATACAGTCATACACATTTCCCATCATGAGTCGTATCCAATATCCTATCCAAACAGCTTGGTGAGAAACCATCCCAGTAAGGAAAGCAGGGTCCAGTAGAAATCATGCCAAGAAGATTCATGGACTAAAGGGAAGCAGAAGAGTTCCCGAAAACTGACATTATTTTCTCAGCATTTTGCTTGATGCCATATCTGTTTAACTGAAAAGGTTACTAACCAACACAAAACTTCTAAGACACACCTGACCCCGCAAAAGAAGCAAAACAAATAAGGATCTGTATTCATGGGCGACATACAGCAGCCATTCCTAAATGCATGCGAGCACCCTGGCACCCAGGGCATCCGCGGTATTTATAAACCAAAAGTCAAGAAAAGAGAGTGAAAGTCATCAGAAAATCAGTGGAAACCATCAGAGGGGAGCTTCAACAACAGAAGTCAGTTTCCACATGTAAATAAGAATTAAATAACCTCCTATTCTGCAGGAGCTATGATACTGACTAGAAAACACCAAAAGACAATTACTATATAAGAAGCACCTTATTTTAAAGAGGCCTGTACATAAAACCAAACAAAGTGAACAGCATCATAGGAATGTCTTGACTCGATAGTAGTAGTAAGGAAAAATGTGTGTTGCCCCCACCCCATCCACCTTTATCTGTCAACAGCCTTGCTGACAAGCTCGAATTCAATTACCATTCTAGCAGTCGCTGAAGACGAAGATTCATATTGTTGTAGGAACAAAATGAAATATAATGTTCGCATCTGATTAGCTGCTTTAACCTTATAATTTTCGTTGTTATGTAGGTCTTAAAAGAAGGATAAAATTGTTTCATTACACATATACATAATTAACTTATAATTCTGCATTATATATTTCTGTTTGTGTGTGCGGTGGCGGACGTGTTGGAGGTCTCTCTCGTTTCTTCACAGAAAAGAAGGGTTTTTCGCCCTTGGTGATTATACCTCTTATAGTAAGCAATGTGTTAATAGTGTCTCCACGTAATACCCGGCGTGTAAGCCGGAGAGTGTTGTGCAACTGCAGATATACTAATATTCTATCTGCTCCAATCAGTGCCTTAGAAATCTTTCAAATCACAGCTACTCGAGGCCTATTGGTCCTGGGAAATGGGTAAAAGAATGCAGTGTATGTGTTAGTGCTTGACCCCTTCCTTACCGCAAAAATGTCACCCGACCAACCTCCAACCGTTGCGCAAGTGACCCTGGCACCTACCGGTGCCTGTGCCCCACACACAAGTTTCGTACTCGCGAACAATTGTCTTTTCTATATACAATACCAATCGAACCGTTCCGACGTCGAGTCCGCTATACAATCTGTCAGTGATGCCTTCTCCGATGAGGAAATCAACGTTGCATATACGAAATGCAAAGATCTGATACCAGAGAGCATTCTCAAGGAGCGATCCGCGAAGAACTTGCCCTCTCACAAAAAAATATCGTATATCACTAAGTGGCTAAGGACCTGCTCGGTGGAAATCTACGCCGATGACCCTTACAATCTGCCTCCAAAGGGGCCTGCTGACCTAAGCCTACCTGCGGTGTACCACACGGCAGAAAAAGCCTTCCAAACAGCAAAATCTCTCTCAGAAATAATTGGAAAAAACTCGGAAGAATTTGAGGAGACAAATGATAAATTATCAAGAATCTGGGACGTGATCAAAGGACTACAGGAATCCCTAAACAGTCTTAAAACGGTGGAAACAAATAACCTCACACGGATCTGGGATGCGATCAAAGGAGTGCAGGGATCGATAGACAATAGCACAGGTAGCCACCAGACTCCTACGAATGCGGCATCCAGTTTTTCCTCGCCTCCCAGCAACACGGAAGTGCCCCCATCACCTTTAGACCGTTCTGAGGGGACTGTTGGTCTCCCAACCTCTTCTCCCTCCCCAGTGCCTCCGGTGGAAGATATATCTCCAGTGATGATTACTAGCCCTCATAATCCTCCCCAGCCTATCTCTCCCCCCCAACCCCCCATCGTAGATGCAGATGAAACTGATCATGAGGGGTCTGGCGGCTGGCAGATACAAACAAGCAGAAAGAAGGGAAGAACCTCCCGTTTGGCCGCTGGACCGGAGCCCAACATTCATGTTTCACCTCGCCCGACACCTGAGAAGAGATGTCACGTAGTAATTCACAATCTGCGCTCATCAGTGACGCTAGATGCCATAGTGGAGAGAGTCAAGTTTCTCACTGGCTCTGACCCACTCATCTCTCACGAACTCCCATGCAGGATTAAACATAAAGTGGCTTACAGGATTACCTGCCTATTTCAACACCTCGACGTTCTTAAAGGCGAGAATTTAGGTCCTAATATATTAGTTTCAAGATATAAACTAATCCGGGATCAACCACCCCCAGGGGAACTTACTGACACTCCAACCAGGGTCATTTCCACCGCAAGTGCCAGTCAACCCCCCACGGCGAGTGACTGCCCACTCCCCCTGGCTAACCCCCCATCCACCCAAATGATCAGCGCTTTCATCTCCCATCTTCGTGAGTAGCCATGGATACATTAAACATAATCTCTTGGAATATTTTTGGCCTCAAGCGGAACATTCCTCTCCTAAACATGTTCTGCAAAAACTTCAAAGGCATCATTGCATTGCAAGAAACGCTCCTCTGGCCACATGACCTTGCCATCTGCGATTCAATTCATGAAGACTTCAGATCCTTCTCGACTTCATCGATGCAAGTTACAGATCAAATCATAGCCAGTCGCCCGAATGGGGGCCTTTCTTTCCTGTGGCACAAATCGTTAGACAATATGATAAAGGTGATGACCTACAGGAGTGACAGATTGCTGGGGCTTCAAGTGACAGTAGGGAACTCTAAAATCCTAATTATTAATGTTTATATGCCATGGGAAAATAACAATAATTTTAATCATTACTGCATGATCCTAGGGGAGTTACACAGTATTATTCATGATTTTCCTGCTGATCATATTTGAATAATCGGGGACCTTAATCTCACCCCACAAAATATTTTATAATGAACTTACTCGCTTCTGTCAAAATCATGCTCTCCAAATTAGCGATGTAATGCTCCTCCCTCCCTCCTCTTATTCATATGTACATAATAGAGCGGACGCTATTACAACTTCCTGGCTGGACCACTGCATCACATCTCCACAATTTCATGATTCTATTATGACCTGCAATATTCGCTATGATCTTGCAACGGGCTACGATCACATCCCATTACAGGTGTCATTCAGTACCCCATCCCTCCCTACCGTGAACCCCCTAACTGTTCGCCCACCAGCAGTAAACTGGGATTTTAAAAAACCAAACACCAGAAAACCAGATACTTTAGGGCGACCACGGAAACCAGGTTGCGGTCAATAGTTCAACCGGCAGACCCCTTACTTTGCACTAACACAAATGGTAGAAATGACCACCACAGGAGGGATCTGAATGAATTCTATTCGAACATAGTCTCCGCTATGCTTGCTTCGGGCAGGACTGCCTACAGATTTCGTCAAGGTAATTCTCGTAATATACCGGGATGGAATGACTTGGTTAAAGATCTGTATACATACTCACGAGAAATGTTTTTACTGTGGAGGCAAAATGGTAGCCCCAGGGAAGGGCACACTGCATTACTAATGAGACAGGCGAGAGCGCAGTTCAAACTTGCTCTTAAGCACTGCAAGTTAAATGAAAAACAACTAAGAGCCGATGCAATGTCTAGAAACTTAGAATCTGGTGATTATCCTCGTCTTTGGAAAGATATCCAGTCCTTAAATCCCAAAACTAAAAAGCTATCACAGAGAGTAGGGGAAGCAGTCGGAGACGAAGCTATCGCAAGTATGTGGGGCGATCACTTCAACAATATCCTGAATTGCATAAATGATCAAGATTCCCGAAGGAATGTAGATAACCTCCTTACTGACAACATTCAATTTCATTTTGCAGACCGTATTACGCCAGGTAACAACATCGATGCCATAAACAGCCCACCTAATAATAAATCGCCCGGCTGTGATGGTCTTCCTGCAGAGGCCTTCAAATTCTGCCATCTGATAATTTACATTTTGCTAGCTGCCCGATTCAATGCGTGCATAATTCACCGGTTTCTTCAGCTCCCCTCCCTACTCTTAGTTCACTTGATACCATTAATCAAAAACAAGCTAAAGGATGCAGCTAACCCTGGCAACTACCGGCCGATTGCAATCACAACGATCGCATCGAAGATACTTGAGTCTGTTCTTCTAGTGAGACTTCTCCCCTTTCTACACACCACTGACAACCAGTTCGGGTTTAAAGCAAACCACTCAACCGACACCTGCATCTACATACTGAAAGAATTGCTGAACTACTACCTATCATCAGCCTCTCCTGTTTTCCTTTGTTTTGTAGATGTGAGAAAAGCATTTGACAGAGTAAACTACCTGAAGCTCTTCCTGAAGCTGCATAAAAGGGAAAGGGGCACACTCATGTATCTAATTGGCATTTTACATTGCTGGTTCTCCACACAGCAATTCTGTGTCAAATGGGGTAACGTATTATCTTACACCTTCGGCTCCCTAAACGGGCTTCGGCAAGGGGGCATTCTCTCTCCATACCTTTTTAATACGTACACAGATGCCTTGAATGTCAAACTGAACTCACTCCCAATCGGATGCACCGTCAATGAAACTACTATAAACAACCTCTGTTACGCCGACGATATGGTTCTGATTTCCCCATCAGTGCAAGGTCTCCAACAACTCATCGACACTTGCCGCCAACATGCAGAGGAATTTGATATAATCTACAACGAAACCAAGACCCAGTGCATGTCGCTGCTCCCGAGATCGCTTAAGCATATTGCAGAACCTCAAATTTTCCTCGGAAACTATCGGCTGGAATTTGTGTACGAATTTCCGTATTTGGGTCACATTATCACCGACGACCTAAAAGATACAGCAGACATTGAACAGAGGCGTCGTAAACTATGTGCAGCCGGCAACATGATTGCAAGGAGGTTTGCCTTCTGTCACCGAGACGTGAAACTGCTGCTCTTCCGCTCGTACTGCTACAGTATCTATGGGTGTTCCCTCTGGACGAACTATACCCGAGAGACTATGAGACGCATCACTGTTGTGCACAATGACATTCTGAGGCGCCTCACAAACACACCCCGCTACCACTCCGCCACACAGATGTTCATAGAAAACCACCTAGACAATTTAAAAATCATTATTAGACGCGCAATGTCCAGTATGGTAACCCGAGTGAGAAACAGTAGCAACTCGCTCATACAAAGCATCCTAAGGAGTGAAGCAATAAGAAAATCTAAATTGTGGGAGAGATGGGAAAATGAGGCCTTTGTCCCCTAAAGGACTTAATCTCTGTATTGGCAAGATGTCATCTGCAGTTTTTGTCATTATTACATTTATTGCTGATATTTTAATTTTTCATTATTACTGTGATTACTATCAAGTTAAAGTTTTTTTTTTACATTCAATTTATGTATTTAGCCCTCTGGACCTGACTACTGTAACCACCTAAGGTCTCTAGTTGAAATTCAAGTTATGTAATATGTGCACTAACTGTTATTACTCTCAATGCATATTTTTTTTTTCACCAATATTATTACTGTTATTACCAGTATTATGATTACTAGCTTTTATGCTACCTCAGCTATTTTGTGGATAAGTGCCGATTATTCATTTTATTTTTCTATTTTATCATGTCTCATGTATCTAGATTGTGTATGTTACTGTCTGTATTTTGTATATTCAATGTATATGGCCCCGAGCTGAAATAAAACATATTATTATTATTATTATAATGTGATCGTCAGACGTTTAGAATTTTTTCCGAGTATTCCAAAAACTCATAACAACAACAATATTTAATAATAATAATGAAACGTCACTAGGGCGCAAGCTCTGGTTCATGATTAATAGAAAATTTGGGATATTCAAAACCATTAAGTTTGTGTTTACTGACGTTAGCTTATTTGCCTTTTGAAGATGTAGTATTTCCATACACCTGTTCAACAAGACAGAAAAATTTGCATCAATATTTGTTTACCTGTATCTACTGTCAGCTAATTCTTGTGCCGTCTGAATCTTCTTCGGAAAAACAGGGATGGTCAAGACAGCAATGAGGTTGCAGAAGTAGGACAACTCCAAGAGCCAGGACAGAAGCCACCACATCAGAAGGAAAGATCGAACGCGCCATCTTTCGGGGATGTTGTCCATGGGTTTCGCCAACACGGACTGGAAAAACAAAGCAAATTGACACAAGGAAGGAGTTACAGAATGAATAGAATAAAATTCACTTTGAATGACAAAATTCTCTGATCCCACTTCCTGAGCCTTTAAACAGGTCCTGTTTGAAGCTACAATTTTTCCACTACTTGGAATGGGGTATCCAGTACTGGTATGCAATCACAGACAAGCAAGATTTAGAGTACACTACTCTCTATATAGACCTAGGATACAGTCCCAAAACGTCGGTGCACCAATTCCCAAACTTCGACGGTAAATAATTTGTATAACGATTGTATGATGGTTACAATTCTCAGTACATCATCGATAGGTCCCTATACTCTCAAGACGATTGGATTTAAGTTTGGATTAGTCTTGCTACAATCACACCCGGAGATTTAGCGATAACAATCGACGACTCATTCGGGACGCATGTTTTTAAGGCCAGCCTCGACTTTACGGAACTCCATAAAGCTTTGCAGCTACCTATTTCGATGTTGTAATAATTGGTCACATGATGATTTACCAGGTGTGTATGTGTAACTCGTCCAGGTCAGATATATTAGCGAACAAGGAGCACATTGACGTGCAAACTGTATTTCGGGTTATAATTTGGAACTTGTGCCTGTAACCTTATTTGAACTCGGTCACTACTTAAAAACGGATAGAGACAGATCGAAGCGGAAACGCGAGACAAATAATAAACACATATAAAATCAGAGGAAGAATTAGACATGAGAGACCGAAAGAACGATAGACAAAATATATTTCAAAACGTCTTTTGGCTTTTGTTATATCAAGAATGATTTTTTAAATTTAGCAAATGGAGAGTATATCAGTGGAATACTAATTAACTATCACACAGCAGACAGATAAGGCACATTTCCGTACATTAATAAGCAAAAATGAGGATAAAAAGAATACAAAGAAATGTTTTAGAAAAATTGTTGAGGATAAAAAGAAAACATTGAAAAAAATTGATGACATGAATAATAAAAGTTGAGAAAAATTGTTTAGGGTAAAAAGAAAACATGAAAATTTTGAGAAAATCATAATAAGAAGGATACACAATTTTGAACGAAAAATTAATGAGGATTGAAATAACGAATACAAATTTTGTCCTGATAAAAGAAAGCTCACAATGAAAACGCTCGGGAAGACCTTGTTGCTTTTAACAACCAGTAAGTTTTTAGTTATTCCAGTTTATCGTGATCATCGTTGCAAAGAAAACGACATCGTCGACAGGTGTCACTTCAGATTACCTGTGCGACGATGATGAGATTGATAGCGAAAGATTTCTCCTCCTGGTAATTCAGCAGGTGGAATATGATGCCCGTTATGAGGATGGTGACCAGAGTAGCTATCCAGACTTGCCACGTGAAGGGGAAGATAAAATTTTGCCACTGAGGAAGGGGCGGTGGAACTTCTAACATCAAACCGAATCTGCCCAGAAAAAAAATAAAAATAAAAAATTAACTTATCACAGGCATTGGCAACCAGAGATTATAGTACACACTTTTTACCACCCACGGTGTATGTATGTGTGTGTTTATGAATAATATATATATATATATATATATATATATATATATATATATATAATATACACATATATATATTTTTGTATGCATCGGTGTATATGTATAAATATGGGTAATGGAAACGGAGGAGCGTGGATGTAAATAGCAACAGTGCAAACGTGAATATGTATGCGTACTCGCAAGACTGGATGCGTAGTTATTTAGACACAGGTAATGTGTGTGTGTCTGTGTGGTGGAGAGTGAGAGAGGTTGTGATGCAGCGGCCGGCAGTTAAATGGAAATAAAATAATTTCCGAAATCTTATACTATCCTTTAATAGAAAAATGTTAACTGAAATATTGTGATGAATAACAAGACTTCAATTTTTATCAACTAGACGCTAAAAGCATCGTTTATTTAACGCTCAAGGGATCTAGCTGTTAAGCATTTACATGCGGCCTTATTTTGATATTTTATCGTCTTAACTAGTCAAGCTTATTTTTAATTAGAAGTATCTGGATAAGAAAGAAAATACTTTCCTAAAAAAAAGGTCGAGGGACTACTGGAGTAGATCACTGAATGACTGGAGTTTGTAAAGGACTGTTTGACTAGTCCCATACCATAATTATGATAGTTATGAAAAATGGCGTGACCTCATCGGCTCCG
>NC_061096.1:55443966-55473966 GCF_015104395.2 Macrobrachium nipponense
AGGGATGATAATCGTCGTACGTTCCCCTTTCAAGGGACCCGAAAACAAACCCTTCATTAACTGCCTGATCTGCTCTCCGTCGCCTATTTCCCAAAAGTCGTCGTCTATCGAAGAAAACTTGCGTGGAAGTGAATTAAAGGTGGCCGAGCCTTCACACTGTCTTCCAATCAAGCTTAGGAAGTATATGAGAAGCGTTAAGCTCTTCATGATGGCCAAGTAACTGGCTGAATCGACAACAACTTTGCAGTTCGAAAGCTGGAATGAAGCTTGGCGATCCAGTGGATGGAACCTCCGGTCGCATTCAGCTTTCCTGAGTCAAGCGCCCTCTTCGCTGCAGGAGTCAGACGGAAATGACCGTAACGGATCCGCTAGATACTTGCTGTCCCGCGAAATCAATAAATGCTTTTAGATTTCATCATCAGTGGACGAATCGGAAGCTCTCTCTCTCTCTCTCTCTCTCTCTCTCTCTCTCAAATATCAGTCATCTTCCGTTCGCTCATTTTTTTTTTCTTTTTGTCCAGCAGTCAGGGACAGAGAAGTTACAAAAATTAGGATGTCTCAAAGACTTATTATAGTACATCCGAGGAGACATCGTGTGCTCACTTATCTCTTAGAGCAGGCTTTACAGTTCATTCGCAGTGTCCTAATGATTTTGTCTAGCTTTCTTTTAAATCCTCAACACTGTTGCTGTTTACAACTTCTGGTGGCAGTTTATTCCATGTGTCACATATCTTGTAAGTTCCCACACATTATTTCTTGTCTGGTTTTCATTTAACGTAAATAGGTTACTGTCTACTTTTGTTATGCCTTTTAGTATTTTGAAAGTTTCTATCCGTTGTCCACGCAATCGTCGTGTTTCGAAGCCATATATTATTCAGGCTCTCTGGTCGTCTTTGGTAACCTATTTGCCTCCTGGATGGAATTAATTTTGTGGCTCTTGGTTGTACCCCTTCTAAACAGAAGTGAGATAACTGAAAAATGTGAACGCCAATAAACTAAAAATCATAATGATGAAAATGTCCTTACTCTGCCCTCGGATATTATATATATATATATATATATATATATATATATATATATATTATATATATATATATATTTATATATATGTATATATATATATATATATACATATAATATATATATTATATATATATATATACCTATATATCTATATATATATATATAGAGGGAGGGAGAATCTTAACATATATATTTGGTTTAATCTATTTGTACATGAGCAAGTAGTGAAAACCAACCCATTGTAAACTTCTGAACAACTGCTCGCTTAACGTAACCGAAATATTTTCAAAACAGCTCGGAATATGCAAAGTATTCAGCAGGTTTCAGTGCCTTAGGATTAAAGACTTTTTTTTTTAGGATCAATGCCTAGTTTAAGATCGAAAGCATACAACACGACAAAAATCACTGTAACTGCAGTGAGAAGACTTCAAGCAAAGCTGTTTAAGAATTGGAAAAAAAGGTACCTATACTCTGTTTTTTTCCATCTGTCCGTCCATCCGCCTGTGGTGTTTTTGTATGGTAACACTGCGTCCCGGGCTTTAAATAGTTACGGTATGTGTAAGTTTCATGTAAATAAAAGGATATCTGGGTGTACATTTGCAACTGAAAATTGTTTTGATAATTTACTGTATTCGAATTACACCGTTAATATTCAAAATAGGACATTATTGTAATTGTTGAATGTAAGCTGAATGTAACTATCTAGAGCCCGGGACGCAGTGTTACCATACGGAAACACCACAGGCGGGAGGACAGATGGAAAACAACAGAGTATAGAGAAGATTATATACGTAGTCTTGTGATGAGTAGGAAGGGTTAGTGTTGATTTATGAATGTTTATGAAAAAGTCTGTTCAGGATGTAGGACGTTCAAGAATGGAGAAGTTGACGGAATTACCAGTGAGGTGCTGAAGTAGCCTACAGCAGCAACAGTGTGACAGCGTGGTTGACCAGGTGCAAGTTATGCCAGGAAAGGGAAAAGTTCCAAAAGAATGAGAGTGCGAATTTTAGCTGGGTCTTGAGGAAAGATTTGGAATAGAAGGATAGTTTCTACGGAAGCCAAACCTGAAAAGTTTTGAGAGATTGTCGAACACGTTTTTCCTTGTGGAAGTTAAATGCTGAAGTTGGATGTAAACAAAAACCATAAAAAAAGGTAAGAAGCTAATCAAGAGGGGGGGGGGGTGAATGAACGACGATAGGTAGGGGAAACATGTGTATGTTTCCAAAATTTGAACATATTAACGAGAGGAAGACCAAGGAAGGAAGGTAATAGCTGTTTGGCAATTCAACGGAGATGACCATCGTATCTAGTAGGATCTATTTTTTAGGTCTATACTAATGGGGTGAGTAATACGGTGAGACTATGGAAATCGACGGTTTGCTGGTAAACCCTCTGTACAGGCCTATAGAATGTAGTAAGGTGAAAGGGTGAAGGAACTCTACATAAGAATAATCACACTGCCAGTAAATAGTCCCTCGTGCAGAAATAACGTTCATAGAATAGGCCAGTAAATAGTCCCTCATGCAGAAAGAACGTTCATACAATAGGGTATTGTTATTCAGTCCTAAATCCTCTGTCAGCGATTGAGATTGCCTGTTACTCCCCAACCAAAGGAGGTCTTTATCAATGTCTGAAATGGTCTGGTGAGCAGTCCCTCCATTGTGGGAAAATACCCAGAAAGAAACCGAGAGATATGCTAGTACAGGAACATTTAAAATGACAACAACAGCGACTGTAATTTGGAAAATAATTTTTGTTTAGACCAAATAAGGCTGATTTTTTACGATAATCATTTATTTCATAATAAACTGCGAAAACAGAATGATTATTCTCAGTGACGATTACTAGCCTGTGATAAGCAGTTTGGCGAGGGATCTTCTATGCTTGACAAAAGAAAAAAATAGAACAACTCCGGGAATCATTTCATTCCCAATTCATGGACATGAAATGTGCCATGAAGAAAGAAGCCAATCAATAAGAAGGATCATTTTCACTCTACCATAAGATATAGTTTTCGTCCTAGTGCCCTCCACAGATAAAAAGTTACGGAATTCAACTTTTTATACAAAAACGTCTTCAAGGAAAGACCACTTCAGCTGCGCACCCATCGTAGAAGTCTTCCTGGAACAATAGAACTCGTTCCAATCAATTCAAAATAAGTCCCAAAATCACCTGCCAGATCTCTGTCACCTTTCTTTTATCTTTTATGATCATTTTTTTTAATCGTCCCTGTCAATCATGCTGCCATCAATTGAAACTGACCGAAGACAGATGGCCGTAAAAGACAGGGGATAAGTAAAAAAGCGGTTTCGAGAAACAGAAGGAATCGGTGATAAAGCGTCGACAGCCTTCAGATTATTTTACACTGCAATGTATTATGAATGCAGATGTCAAGCTGAAGACATCGCTGATCTATTTGAAAAGAATGCATTATCGTTTTATTTTACTATTAACGCTTTTCCGGATGGTTAACATTCACACCACGACTTAAGTGTTTCATTAACGCACGGACACATACACTGTATATGTAATATAAATACACTATATACTATATATATATACTATATATATATAAATATATATATATATATATATATATATATATAATAATTATATATATATTTTATATATAATTAATATAATATAAATTTATTTATAAATATATATTTTTATATAATATTTTTTTATTTAATAAATTTAGGCAGTAAGTCACTGATATCGGATTCTCTTTACGTTGGGAATTTTAAATATTTAAAAACCAAAAGGCATTATGAATGGTAAGTGCATCTGCAATGACCTTTATGGACTGATACATGGGCGACAGGGACATTATTCATTCATCACTCAAAAGTGACAATTGGTTACGACTATTTGGTACATATTCCTGTTGAATTCTGGTTCGTCACTCGATACTCGGACCATTCCATTTCGACTATGAAAGTACACACACACACACACATATATATATATCTATATATATATATATATATATATATATATATATATATATATATATTATATATCATCACTAAGCATTTCCCAAACAGGGTCATACTTTAATAGCTAAATCTTGGATGAACCCCGGTGCAGAAAGCTTCCACGACTTTACCTGCCACATGCGCAAGCGCAGAAGGTTCTCTAGCATTGTGTTGAACACCCACCATATACTGTACTAGTATATGCCATTCTCATCTACCGTGTTCACACTCGTGCATCGTGGATATTATGGCTTCCTTCCCTCACACTCGTTCCTTCCGTCCATCCAGTCGGAAAATTGTCTCATTTTATGTCAATAATGACATAAATGGTCTATACTTCAGATATTTTGTTAAATCATCATTGGAATACCATCCTCTTATTTTGTTGTTAATAGCCACCTTGAGACCTTGATCTATAAGGTAACTGTTACAGGCACGTACCGAGGTTGGGGAGGGGGGCGGTCGAACGACCATGCCCCTCCCCCCCCAAGTATTTCTGGAAGTTCGTATTTTCTGTGACTATCCTTATCATTGAACTGTACTTGCAAAGTAATAAATAATTATTGTTTTTTTGTTAAGTCGAGGTATATAACATAACAAGAAATAAAGTAATGTGCAGTTGTCTTTAACATAATAAATTAATCAATCAATAAAACTGAAGAAATATTCTTGAATTTCAGTGCAAACTTTCAACATTATAAGTAAAATTCTGTTAACCAAAGTCAGTAGTTTGAATAACATCTAATCGGGTAGAAGGGCATAGACTGCATACCCTTCCAATTTTTTCTTCTTCTTATAATAAAATAAAACTAACATTTTCAAGTATTTCATCTTGTATATACCTACATATGCAAAGATATTTATAGAAGAAATGGTCCAGTTTTGGAAAAAACGACCCTCCCCCATAAAAGAAAAACTAGGTACGGGCCTTTAAAATTGCTCGAGAGATTGACAAGACAAAAAAGGTATATTATTTGGCCTTCTTCCACGAGCCTTGTTACAGCACGAAACTATCAGTGCCTAAGGTGCTTGAATTTTAGGTATTATTATATGCACTTGTTTTGCAGAGCGTCTGCAGACATTCTTTGAGGTGCCACACTACCTTTAACTGTATAACTGTAAATGGGTCTTCTTCTACGCAGCATGACCAACTCAGTTTTCACTGCAAACGGTGGCAATTTTTTTTTTTTTTGGGGGGGAGGGATGTTGGTATGAGAATGACGCAAGTCTCATAACTCATGATATCTGAATAGAAATGGTCTTTGTTCTGGGATGGCATAAGGAGTAGCCAGTGGAATCTTCAGGTTGCCTATGCAACCCTGTTCCCCCATTCTGGCTCTTTTTCCTAACTGCAAAACTTATTGCTACAGTAAAATTATTAAAGAAATTTTAACAATTCACTTGAGAAATTTGATGGTCTTTTAGCGACTTCCTGAATGCACTACAATTCTTGTGAATTTTTTAAACAAAAACTCTTCGGAATCGGTTGATGGAGATCCTAGAGAAGATATTTCTATTTTCATCATGGCAGGAAGTGATTTGCGCTGGGCAGCAACACTCACCAGTGCAAAATTAAGTAAGCAGCCGACATGCCAAAGGGCAAGGCATCGAACAGCATGCCGAGTGTAAGAGGTTGACAAGAGGCAGGTAGAAGTGTACTGATTTTTATTACAGTCCAGGGAAATATAAATATACAGCATGCGGACGGAAATGTGGTCACCGACCCGCGGAGAGAGTAAAAGTGGGTCGGCGAGACCCGATTTGTGTTTCTTGAGAGACATAAAATACAAAATATAAAAGTACACAATATGTGGTTATATAAGCTTTATACACTGACGGAAAGCCCGCTGAATGCTTTCTCAGGGGGAAGTGAGAACAACGCGAATGATGAATTATGTACAGAGAAAATTATGTAATAAGCGTTGTCCTTACAAATACTCCCCCCCTAAGACAATAATTAGGTAAGATTGTTGGTGCTGACTTCTTTGTACTTCGGGTAGTCACTCGCGGAAGCGAGCTGGACGGCGGAGGCGCCCCCGGGTGCGTTGATATTAGTTGTTGTGGTAGATCCTCGGGTTTTCCGGGGACGGGGATGCCTCCCCTGAGGTGATCCTCGGGGGGTTCGACCGTCTTTCGAGGGCGGCCGCGGCTACGGTCTAGGAGGTTGGCGATCGAAGGAGTCGCTTTTTTTTCCGAGGAAGATTGAGGCCGCCCTGTGGAATCCGCGTCTGCGAGGTCCTCGTCCATGATGAAGGCTGGTTTCAGGCGATCGATTGTGACCCAGTCCTCGCGACCGTTGATGGATAAGAGATATGCCTTGTCAGTGCGTCGTAGGACGCGGAAGGGACCGCGGTAGGGTCTCGTTAGAGGCGGGCGGCGGGCGTCGTCCCTGACGAAGACGTGCTTGCACGATGATAGGGCCTTCGGGAGGAAACGTTTGGTTCTGTCGGTAGAAGGTTTTGACGCAGGGCGTGAACTTCCCGGCGGATTCCCGAAGCCTGGCGATGGAGACGTCAGCGTCGTCGCATTGGTCGGGAAGAACTCGCCAGGGACTGTTAATGGCTCCCCGTATACCTTCTCCGCGGGTGATGCTTCGCCGTTTGCCCGCGGGGCAGTCCTGAGACCGAGGAGGACCCACGGTAGTTGGCTCTTCCAATTTTCGTCGGTGCAGCGCGCCATCAGGGAAGCCTTGATCGAACGGTGGACTCTCTCCACCATGCCGTTAGCTGCTGGGTTGTAGGCGGCGGTGTGGCATGTAGCGACGTTCCCATTAGGCGGGCCAGGGCAGTCCACAACTCCGACAGGAAAACTGGTCCGCGGTCTGTCGTGATTTCGTCTGCACTCCGAATCGACTGATCCAGCTGGCGAGGAGTGCTTCGGCACATGCTTTCGTGTCGCCTCCGACATCGGCGTTGCCTCGGGCCATCTGGTGGAGCGATCGATTACCGTCAGGAGGTACCTGGCGCCTTCCGACGGGGGCAGGGGCCAACGACGTCTATGTGGATGTTGGCCGAATCTTCGTTTTCGGCTGCGGAAATTTCCCCACGCCTGACTCCGTGTGCCGACTGATTTTGCTAGTTTGGCAAGGCACGCAGGTCCTGGCCCACTCGAGGGAGTCCTTCCGAATTCCATGCCAGACGAATTTCTCCGTCAGGAGGCGCACCGTCGTCCGGCCCGAGGGGTGCGAGAGTCCGTGTATGACGTCGAACACGGCTTTCCTTCGGGGGAGGCTGGGATCAGCGGGCGGCGGCGGCCCGTGCTGATGTCGCAGAGGAGCGTCATGCCTGCGGTCAGAAAGGCACGTCTTCCCACATTGAGGGCGGTGATAGCAGTGCGGTATGCGGCAGTTTCCGGGTCGAAACAGCCTGTTCCCGGGCGAGGTCTTCGTAGTCGACCCCGAGACGCAGGCGTTGATTTCTATCCTCGATAGGGCGTCTGCCACGGGGTTCTTCTCGCCAGCACGTACTGGATGGTGCAACCGAACTCTGCGATGGCTGCTAGTGCCTCTGTTGTCTCGCTGACCAGCGTCGCCCGCCTTGGTGAAGGCGTGTACCAAAGGGAGGTGGTCCGTCCTGATCGTAAAGGGGGAGCCCTCGAGGAGGTAGCGGAAATGTCGCACTGCTTGGTACACTGCCAGGAGTTCGCGGTCGAACGTGCTGTACCTCGTCTCGGCGGCTGATAGTTTTTTAGCTTTTAGAAGGCGAGTGGCTGGGGCGCCCTGGACCACCTGCTCGAGGACAGCCCCGCAGGCGACGTTGCTGGCGTCGGTGGTGAGGCGTAAATAAAAGGTGCAGCATTTGGTCTTGGTGGCCATAATGTCGCCGCTCTGGCGAGGGCCCTCTTCGTCTCGTTGAAAGCCTTCTCTTGTTCGGCCTCCCACGTTAGGGCCTTTGGTTTCCCTTTCAGACCTGTGTTAGAGGAGACATGGTGCGGGCGGCGGAGGGGATGAATCGGCGGTAGTAATTGACCATTCCGATGAACTCCTGCAGGGACTTGACCGTGGTTGGTGTTGGGAACTTCTGCACCACGCCTACCTTCGAGGCATGGGGCGCACGCCCGTCGCGGAGATCTCGTGTCCGAGGAAGTCCACCTTCTCGGCGCCGAAGGTGCATTTGTCGAAACGGACGACCAGCCCGTTTTCCTGCAGGCGCTTCAGGACCCGCTCGGACGTGATGTAGGTGCTCCTCCAAGGACCTGGAAAAAATCAAGATATCGTCGACGTAGCAGACGCAGAAGGGCAGGTCCCAGGATGCTGTCCATCAGGCGCTGGAAGTGGCCCCTGCATTCCTCAGGCCGAAGGTTGAGTAATGGAACACGAAGGAGCCAAAAGGCGTGATGATGGCAGTCTTGGGGACATCCTCGGGGTGCACTGGAACCTGGAAATAGGATTTTAAGAGGTCCATTTTTGTGAAGACCTTCGCCCCATGAAGGGCCCCTGTCAAATCCTGCATGTTTGGCAAGGGGTATTGGTCGGGGATTGTAACGAGGTTGAGTCTTCTGTAGTCTCCGCAGGGCCTCCAGTGCCGTCAGGTTTCTGTACCATGTGCAGGGGCGACGCCCAAGGGCTCGATTGCTTTCTTGCAGATGCCCATCCGTTCCATCTCCGAGAACGCCTGCTTCGCCTCCTGGAGGCGGCGGCCTGGAGGGAGTCGTCGGAACTTCGCGTGTGTCGGGGGGCCTGTGGTGGCTATGTGGTGGAATATCCCGTGCTTGGGCGGCGTCCCTGCCGCCTGACGAGTTTCCGGCTTGAAGACTTCGGGGAACTCCTGCAGGAGGTTGCCGTATTTGTGGGGGCGATGGTACAAATTGTAGGGGCGCCCGGGCCTGCTGCTAGTGGAAGGGAAGGCATGTCCCCCGTGTCGAGGAGGCGTTTGCGGCCCACGTCCACCAGGAGGTCGTTCTGCGCCAGGAAATCTGCCCCCAGTAGCGGGATCCTGACGTCCGCGATTGTGAATTCCCAGACGTAGTTTCGCCCCAAGATGGATATCTCGAGGGGCTTCGTGCCGTAGGAACGGATGGGGGTCCCGTTTGCGGCGACGAGGGAGGTTGTTTTGTCGGGCTCGCGGCTACGGTCTTTTTCCTGACGGCGGGAATATCGAGTGCATTGCCCCCCGTATCTACCAACATCCTCCGGCCGGAGATCGCGTCGCGGACGTAGAACCCTACTACCCTGGTGTGTGGTTCCGACGCGGCCGTTGCCACGGGCCGGCCTTGGTTTTGTTTGCCGTCGTCGTTTTTTTTGACTGTTGGAAGGTGCAAGGGCTTTCGCACCTCCTGGCGAATCTCCCGAACCTCCGGTGGAAGCGGCACCAGGAGTTTTCACCTCGCTGCGTGTGGAGGCTTCCTTCCCTTGGGATACGGCGCCAATCTCTTGCGTTGGGTCGTCGTCGTCTTCTTCCTTCTCTGCGGCCAGGCACACGGAGGATCGGGGGGGGCGGCGAGCTTCGCGGCATTGTTTGACAACGTCAGCTTCTTTGCCTTTTCTAGTAGTTCGTCGTCCTCTAGGATGTACGCGTCGGTCAGCTGCTTTCGGACGTCCGGCTCGAGTTGCCGCAGGAATATTTCGCGGCTCAGGCTGATCTCTACCTTTTTTCCGTCGGGGCCTATTTCGGGCAGACGGACGAGGCCCATCACAGTGTCCCAGGCATCTTGGGTGTCGGCGCCGCGCATGGGGTTCGCGACTAAGTCGAGGGCGCGGGCGGCCCTTCAGCGATAGCACGGAATAGGCTGTCAAGAGCCTTTCTTTTATCTCGTCGAGCGTGACAAGTCCGATTCGTGCTCGACCGGTCAGCCAGTTAGATATTCGGCCGAGCACCTCTGTCGGGAGAGCCGCTGCGACGAGGTCAGCCTGCAGCACTTTGTTTGTGAGCCCCGCGATCCGGAATTGCCCTTCGGCTCGGAAGAACCAGGAAAACGGGTCAGCCGTTGTGAAGGGGGGCAATTTGACAGCTTGAGCGGACCGCTGTGTCAGAGTCCGTCGCTGGGGCGGGGGGAGGCCCGGGTTTCCGCGAGGTTTCCCGCGAGGTACTGTTTGCGCCCATTGTCCTCTCTCACAAAAACGGTCGACAGAGTCGTGAATGGCGGGCCAAACCGTTTGAGGAAACGCCTGAACACACCTTGGGCAGGTATGCCGTATTTAGTCCGTTAGAGGCGTTGGTTTTTTTTCCACGGTAGGAGCTTTCAGAGATCTATACTGAGGCGCCGTATGAGTCCGTTAAAGATCTCTGAAGGTGAGCGGCGGTAGTGAGTCCCTTAATGGCTGAGCCAAAACCGCTTGGGTCACCGTCCAAACCGGGAGGTCACCAGTTGTAAGAGGTTGACAAAGAGGCAGGTAGAAGTGTACTGATTTTTATTACAGTCCAGGGAAATATAAATATACAGCATGCGGACGGAAATGTGGTCACCGACCCGCGAGAGAGTAAAAGTGGGTCGGCGAGACCCGATTTGTGTTTCTTGAGAGACATAAAATACAAAATATAAAAGTACACAATATGTGGTTATATAAGCTTTATACACTGACGGAAAGCCCGCTGAATGCTTTCTCAGGGGGAAGTGAGAACAACGCGAATGATGAATTATGTACAGAGAAAATTATGAATAAGCGTTGTCCTTACACGAGAATGACTTGTTTGTTTTGGGGAATATCTCCGAAGAGAAAGACGAATACCAAGGAGGCTTAGTGAATCATTTTGGGAAGGTTCTTAGGTAGTAACGAGAAATATAAAGTTACAAAATGAACAGTCCAGTTTTTTACAGTAATATGCCAAGGAGATAGGAAACCACCTTCTGCATCGGAAACGGCCATAAACTTTTGCCACAGGTTTATAAATTGCAGGGCAACCAAGGGTATTTAACTTCCGGCTTAAGACCCCATGACTCAACAGCGCATGTTTGGTCAAGTGTCCTATGTTTTCAGACTCGTAAGTCCCTCTTTCCCGAGTTTTGAGTGATGAATTTGTGATTGATCGAGTAATAGTTTTGTGTCTGTTGAGGAACTTGACGTTTTCAAAAGATTTGAATTCCTGATAGTTTTAGAAACTGTGAGTAGTTTTCATACAGATGGACAGAATGAATGCTTTATGGAATTATTCTATTCTGGTTTTTCTTTTTCACTCTTGGCTCTAATTTAGGCTACAGCAATTGCTGTGTTTTTTTAATAGGGACAATTATTTAGACAATAGTTTTAAGAAATCAATTTTTCATTCCACTCTTCTCAGTTTTGAAAACGTTGCCGTTAACGTGACAAAGGATTGATAAAATACTTGGCGTTTGTTATGCGCTTCAGTGCTCATCAATACTATCCATATTTATATTAGTATATACGTTTTGTCATCTATAAGGTAAACAGTTTTCTGAATACTAGGAAACTTTAAATGATCTTCGAAAATCGCTGAGGTAAATAGTTATTATGTGATGCCACTGAGCAAGAGCCTGTGTCAGGATAAGTGTACTAAATACATTGGGCTGGACTTGAACTCTGTAGTACATTTGATTAAGTAAAAGAGAAGAATCCGTTTCATTTCAGTTTTCTGTAAAGCTAGTCTACGTTAGGAAAAGAAAACAGCTACCGTGAAAATGAGGCTAACTATAGAAGAGAGGTGTGCTCTTCCCGCAACCATACTTGCACCGTAACTAAAAATCTCGTTCTTCACGCAAGGTCATTGGGCTTTTAAAACTCATTTGTGTATCGTATTAAATAATGTGCCCATAGGCTAGCTAGCCTATGAGATGTTTCCAAGCACTTAGAGGCTCCAGTTCTCTGGACCACAAAACTACACAAATTGATGTTTTAAAATAATCGTAATAAGATGTCAATTATATAATAGTGAATTGTTCCTATTTCTATTAATTTTTTTTAAATAGATGTTATATTTGTTTTTGAGAGCATATAGAAGAGGATTTTTTTTATTTAGTCAACAACTGAGTTCTATTATAACAGGATAGTTTCCTCCGAGACACTGACTAAACCCCAATTTTGCTTAATTATTCTGGTAGTACCACCTGCGTATGTATACAACACTAATTTGTTTATTTAACTTTCAATTAAGAATTCATTCATTCCCTATTGAAATATTTATATTTTGCTGTTTTAGATTAAGCTGGCATTATGCCAACACGGGCTCTTGCTCAAAGAGCAATCCGTAAATATATATTTGAAAAGTTTAACGTTTATGTATAACTTAGTGTTGCCAAAACTTGTAATGCATAGCTCCTAAAAGATTATTTATTTTACAATAAGATACGACAGTATTGACAACATTTTTATTAATGTTTTGAAATATATTAATCACTCATCATTAGCGTTTTATGAATATTTTTAAGATGCTTATTGAAAAATATACACAATAGTCTGATGCAGTTAATGGCCAGCTAATTAAACTGAGCAGACGATTTTTTTTGCAGGGGAATAGGCCTAAAGTAAGGATATGATAAGGATATGTAAGTTTTAAAAAAATACAAATTTTGTACAAATTTTTCTTGAAATGTGGCAATTTCTCTTGTATTATAGTTTTAATCTTGCACATACTAAAATCTTTAGCAGTAAATTGTCTCATATCAAAAGAGTTTAAGTTACTGAGCTTACTGATGTTTCCTGTTATTATTTTACATAAATGCTTTTATTATTTCGTAACTTCAGCTGATTAACTTTAGTAGCTAATTAGCTTTTAATTATTTAATAATTGATTCTACATAATAAAGACTTAATTTTCTCAAAAATTAATGGAATACTAGATTATATCTTCTTTGTATTTGCCATTTGCAATATGCTGCCAACGACTATTTAGAATTATTTTTTTTATAAAACTTTCAAGTTCTCTTGTTCTGGTTCATTTGTGTACTTATGGATATAGTTTAGAATTTTTAATTATCAATTTATAATTGATCATTTACTATGTGGCTAATTCAATGTTGTTGAATTTACTATTTAGTTCAGTTACTCTTAAAAAATATTGTTTACAAAATAATTTACAAAATGTCAAAACAAAAGCTCCAACAATTTAATTTTTCCAGTAATATCTAGCAATTCAATCATCTGTATTTATGAATAAATGATTTTGCATAATTTCTCCCTTGTAAATCTCATGTTTAAGTATTCTGAATATGAATTCGTGTTTTACTTATATCATTGTGTCAACTTTTCAAAATCATCTGTCAGCTTCTTTTACCAAACATTATTAGCGGAATACCTTCAAGCATTAATCTTTCTTAATTAAAATACAGCAATATTATTAATTTTTATTGCTCTATGATATATATTACTTTTTTGGAAATACCAATTGAATTTTGTTTCAAAATATTCCCCTGTGCAAAATTATTGAAGTTTATACAATTGTTATACATTGCAAAACACCTAAAAATCCAGTAGTTGCTATGTAATGTTTTTAATCTGGTTTATCTTATTAAATTGTCTCATAAGAATTATTGATCTTTAGAACTACGGAAAATGATTATTTATTATTAATCTATATCCTACATTATTTAGATAAAATATCTTATATTTTACATAGAATAGAAGGTTAAATCTTCGGTGCAAATATAAAGTTGCCATTTACTCTTTATAAACTTTTTTATATAGTTATTCTAATTGTCAATAGATGTCACCCAGACTTTTTGCATAAATATTACGCTGAAAGCATTTAAAATGTTACGAAATAGTATTATTTATGCTTTAAATATGAATTTGTTATATAATATGGCAAAAATGGAACGTTTTATGGTTATGATTGTGGTTTATCGTTGTAGGATGTCATTATAATTCTGTTCGTTTTTTATCTGCAGTCTTGAAGAAAGATGCCTTTACCTTAATTTGGTGAAATCTGCTTTTGGTGAATATCCATGTCAGTAATATTTGGTTTGATTTATTCCAGGATGATTAGGTGGTGCCTACATAAACCCTACATAATATGAGGATATAATCAGGTGTCCACTAATGCAGTGTTGCCACACGTACGATAATTATTGTACATGTACGATAAAAGCGGGCTTGGAACGATGTACGATAGCATTTTCCATTATCGCACGGTTTGTACGATAATTCTAAGGTGTTGATAAGTATATAATTACAAATATAAGTGGTCCATGAATCAGGCTAATTTCTGAAGAAGAAGAAAATTATTTCAGTCCGTACATGGCTTGCCGCCGCTTGTTTCCAATTGTAACGTGGTTCAAAGGCTATTGGAACAGTGTGGGGCACTGAGAAACTATTAGCAACAAAGTTGATTATCAACTCCCTTCATGATCCTTTCATGAAGTTATATTTCATGTTCCTTGACTGGGTTCTTCCAAAGTTTGCCGAGTTCAACAATTTTTTTCAAGCAGATAAAGCAGTAATAACAGTTCTCGATGATAAAGTGTCTATGCTATTCCGAGACCTCCTTCTCTCATTTATGGACAGGACCTATGTAATGAAAACTGATCTAAATACTGTAAATCCTGAAAGACATGACAGGCATCTTAGCCAGAGCCAAATGTACCCAGGAGTTAAAGTTATGCAGGGATTAAAAAACCCCTCCATACAGGAAAAGAAAGCTCAACAGCAGGAGTTTTTTCACATGTGTAGAAGTTTCCTTGTAGTGGCATGCACAGAAATAAAGAGGTATAATTTCAATGATGGAGTCCTGTTAAAGTTAAACTGTCTCTGTCCAAAAAATGCTCTCTCATCAGAATTCAGAGAAAGAATCCTCTCCTTATTCCCTCTTGCATCTGAGCTTCCTCTGATTGTACCCCCAGATGACCACTCACTACTTCAAAAGCTGGATGATCAATGGAGAATGTTTCCCATACTGCAACATGAACTTATACATCTCGTTAATGAGTCATCTGATAAGTTCTGGGGAGAAGTGTCCCAAAAGGAGTCTAGTTTTTCAGACCTAGCCAATTTTGCTCTAACTGCTCTTTGCTTCCCGCGCTCTAATGCTGAATGCGAACGAGTGTTCAGTAAAGTTAACCTCTTTAAAACTAAACAAAGAAACAGACTGAAAACAAGGACAGTTAATGGGGCTCTTCTCTCTACTAGTTGCACGTTTATCATGTTCAGCTGGTGAGTCTCCACCTATAACAATATCATCCAGATATGGATAAGCAAAATCATAAGAAGCTAACAACTGGGAAATGAACTTCTGAAATATTGCAGGAACAAAATGGATACCAAATGGTAACCGTAAATACCTATATAGACCCAAATGTGTGTTAATTACCAAATATTTACGGTTTTCTAGAGCAACTTCCATTTGCAAATAAGCATTCTTGAGATCAAGCCTGGTATAATACTTACATCCAGACACACTGGAAATTAATTCTGACATATTAGGTAATGGGAATTTAGATTCATGAAGAATTTCATCTATTTTACGAAAATCCCCATAAACCCTAAGGGATCCATTCTGCTTCCTGACAGTAACAATTGGTGAGGCATAATCTGAGAATTCTACTCTTTCTATAATCTTATTTTTTTCAAGCTGTTGCAGCGCACTCTTAGCCTCACGTGGCAAGGCCCGCCCCGGGACACGTGGAGGGTCCCGCCCGTCCCGGGACACGTGGCGGGTCCCGTCCATCCCGGAACACATGGTGGGCCCCACCCACCCATACCCGGGACACGTGGCGGGCCCCGCCCGCCCGCCGCCCGTCCCAGGACACTTGATGGGCCTCGCCCACCCGCCCGTTCCCGGGACACGTGGCAGGCCCCACCCACACATGCCGGGCACTGCCCACCCGTCCCGGGACACGTGCCAGGCTTTGCCTGTCCGTCCCGGGACACATGGCGGACACCGCCCGCCTGTCCCGGGGCACGTGGCGGGCCCCGCCCACCCGTCCTGGGGCATGTGGCAGGCCTACTGCCCATCCCAGGACACATGGTGGGCCTCGCCCGCCCTTCCTGGGACACATAGCGGGCCTTGCCTGCCCGTCCTGGGAAACGTGGTGGGCGCTGCCCGCCCATCCCGGGATGCATGGCGGGCCCGTGACGAGTGGCGGGCCCTGCCCACCCATCCTGGGACGCGTGGCAGGCCCCGCTTGCCTGTCCCGGGATGCGTGGTGGGCCCCCTGGACACCGGTCTTCCTCTCCGGCCACGATTTCCTTTCTCTAGAAGGCATGTCAGCTCCTTCCTCTTGAGTTTCGCAGCCTCAACTTCACACTGGAGTCCACACTTTTCCTTCCTGAGTTCTTCCATTTCCTTCTGCAGGCGTTCGAACCTGACCTCGACGTCTTTCCTGCCGGATTCGCGCTTTTCGGTCGCGTCCTTTTGTTCCTGGATGAGCCTCGCCATCCGCGCCGCTTCTTCGCTTTTTAACTGCGGGTCTTTTTCCTTTTGTTGTAAGAGTTCCTCTTGCCTCTCAACCTGGTTGTTTGCCTCTGCCAACCGCACTGTTAGTTCCCTTATCCTCTCACATAGGGCATCGTTTCTCTCCCCAATTTCCTTTGTCTTTTCCATCAGCTGCTGATTTTCATCTGTGATCTTGAGGATCTTGTCTTCCAGCTGCCGATTTTCCCTCTTTTCTTGGTCGCTCTCCCTCTTCAGGAACAACGTGTCAGCTTTGAGCGAGTATGCCCTTTCTTGCCAGGCCTGCTGTTGCAACACCTCCTGAGTGATCTGGTTCACACGAGTGTGTTCTTCCCTTCCGTCCGCCTTCTGAATCTCTTCATTGTTGTCGAGCCTCTGTTGTAGCTGAAGAATTATCCTGTCCAAGTTCACCTGCTGCTCTCTCTGGCACCGGATGGTGTCTCGCCAAGTCGCAATTCTCTCCTTCAGTTCCTTCTCCTTGGGCTGTTTAACTCCATCAACAGGAGTCAGGAAGAACCTCACTAGTGAATAGGCAGTCACAATAAACAAGATGACTATTCCTGTGTTAGACTTCTTTCCATATTTCGAACAATATCTGGACATACCCAGTTCACATACTCTCCTCTTATTCTCTCTCGATTTTTCGTTGATTTTCTATATTCCACGAGAGATATTTCGATTTATCAAAATATCGCAGGAAATATTCTGAACATTTTTCTAACTCTGCCTTTTCCCTTGGTGTTATAAATTGCTGAAATCTCTCTCTCACTCTCAGGGATTTTTTGCAGTACGTATCTTCTTTGTCTGATCTCTCTCTCTCTCTCTCTCTCTCTCTCTCTCTCTCTCTCTCTCTCTCTCTCTTCATGCGGGATTTTTTGTTAATCTTATCTGTTAAAATAAATTTGGGGATTTTCCTTTATTTACCTTTTCGTCTATAAGAAAAACAATACTACCTACAGGGGGGGCAATTGCAACTTAGGGGAAAAATGGCCATTTTTCTAAGGTAAGTTTCATTTTTATTGAATTTTACAGGATAACTAATTAAAAGATACAATTCTAAACGAATTAGCCGAAAATCAAGATATATATATATATATATATATATATATATATATATATATATATATATATATATATATATATATATATATATAGTGTGGTTACACAGTACTGTAGGAGTGTTGGAATACAACATTCTTTAAAACTACTGTGATTCAAATCGACCGTCCGTCACAGAATTGTACAAAGAATTTCCAGTCACATAACATGGATTCCCTGGAAAATGACTTTGTGGTTAATCAAAGGTGGTGTTTTACTTTTGTTCTGTTACTGAATTGGGACTGAATTTAGATTCCAGGTGATTAATGGTCGCTGAACCGCATTCATTCAAAACAATTCTTATTATTTTTGTGTTTTCAAATAATAAGATAATTGTGAATTGCATATTTCATCCCATTTTTAATGTACAAGTAGTCTAAATATTTCCGACGTTTCAGAAAGCTGCCGCATATTAAACATCCCATAATGTGTTACAAGTAGCTCAAATATTTCGACGTCAGAAACGCCTTGCATTTAAACTAATCCGGCAACGTTCTTACTAAGTTGCGTTCGCACCAAACTCGTCGCGTCGAGTCGCGCTAGTTCATGGCTAGTGTCATTTTCGCCTTAAATAGGAAGAGGGATGTTAGTGTTTTCTACTTTGTTTTCATATTGCATTTCAGTTTACGAACGCGAGTTATGTTCTGATAAAATTTTGTACTCCTATATTTTGTCACTTTTATGTAGGACAAAATGTAATATAATTAAATTTCAGTTCATCTTTTCTTTGTATCATGATGATACATTTTAAATCTTAAAACTTACCTATAGTTTTTTAACATGTTTATGGTTGAGTAATTATTGTATATATATATATATATATATATATATATATATATATATACATATATATATATATATATATATATATATATATATATATATATATATATATATAATATAATTTTTAGTTATATATATATATATATATATATATATATATATATATAATAATTACTCAACCATAAACATGTTAAAAAACTATAGGTAAGTTTTAAGATTTAAAATGTATATCATATGATACAAAGAAAAGATGATCTGAAATTTAATTATATTACATTTTGTCCTACATAAAAGTGACAAAATATATAAAGGAGTACAATTTTATCAGAACATAACTCGCGTTCGTAAACTGAAATGCAATATGAAAACAAAGTAGAAAACACTAACATCCCTCTTCCTATTTAAGGCGAAAATGACACTAGCCATGAACTAGCGCGACTCGACGCGACGAGTTTGGTGCGAACGCAACCTTAGTAAGACGTTGCGTATATGTTTAATATGCAGGCAGCTTTCTGAACGTCGGAAATATTTGAGACTACTTGTAACACATTAAAATGGGATGTAAATATGCAATTCACAATTATCTTATTATTTGAAAACCTAAAAATAATAAGAATTGTTTTGAATGAATGCGGTTCAGCGACCATTAATCACCTGGAATCTAAATTCAGTCCCAATTCAGTAACAGAACAAAAGTAAACACACCTTTGATTAACCACAAAGTCATTTTCCAGGGAATCCATGTTATGTGACTGGAAATTCTTTGTACAATTCTGTGACGGACGGTCGATTTGAATCACAGTAGTTTTAAAGAATGTTGTATTCCAACACTCCTACAGTACTGTGTAACCACACTATATCATCAAATTGTTTTAAAACTGAAAATTTCATAGAGATGATGAAAATTTGAATTCCATTTTCAAGTGTTCAGTCATTGACTAATTAATTGTGTAGTATACTACCGGGTGTTTTGGAATTAACACAATCAAATCCAAAGAACAATGGAAAGTTATGAAGTTTTCTGCTATAGGCTATCTCCAAGTACATTATCTTAAGTTTCTATTAAGTCATTTGTCATTTTACATTTCTTGTATTTTCAGACTGAGTGACGGACTTAGATACAGCCATGGCTAACGACTTGGAGGAAATCAGATGGATTGACCGAATCCGGGCTATAACCTTCACAGAGGCCAAGGATGCTGGCGCATCCTTCATTTCACGTTCCTGGATAGCTAAATACATTAAAAGAGATGAATCCTTTGTTAAAAGAAACTGGAACAAAAATCCATATGACTGTCATCGCGAAAAGGGTGAGAATCTTGTAAGGGATAAAGTCCTTTCTCAGAAGTCAAAAGACATCATAGCTTAGCCATTGGGTTGACCAAGAAAGTCTTTATGTAAATTGGCGCTTGAACTAGAAATAAAAAGGGGAAAGAAGAGAAGTTATAGTGCTGTATATCATGAGTTAAAAAAATCTGTTATCAAGCCATTTTATGTTATCAGCAAGCCCAACATCACTCAGCAACAGAGAAAAGACCATGCATGTTTTTTGGTTCATTTCTTAAGTTTGGGATGAAGCCGACTTTCTCCATATTGCCACATCAGATGAATTCTTCATTTACACAGTCAGGAAGCTTAATCATAAAAATGACATTTGGGCTGCAAAGTTGGATGATATCAGCGATGATGTGTGCTATCGCCATGTTGTGAAATTTCCTAAATGTTTGGGACATTTTCTCCGTTTCACAGCCAAATGGTTAATGTGGATCATTAAAGAAAAAAGACAGTCATGGAATGGACGCATACTTCAGAGAAACTGTGCTTACTGGTGAAGTATTTATTTCCTTTTCTCAAAGATTCTGAAAATGTGTTATCTGTTGAAGAAATCACATTTTTGCATTATAAGGCACCAGGTTTCAAGGCTCTTCAGACCCAGGAGCTGCTTTGAAACAGTGGTATCGATTTCTTCTCATCAAGTGAATTTCCAGGTAGCTCCCCTGACCTTAATGTGTGTGAAAACATTGGTAGTATCTTAAAGGATCGTGTTGAAGCGCGCACAGTGAACTATGATGGTATACCAAGTCTCGATGACCTGCGAAGAGAGGTGACTGAAGTGGTCAGGGAAATGCCGTTTGAGTCTCAGCTTTTTTGTGATTTACGGAAATCATACCCCTCAAGAATGCAGGCTGTAGTACAGGCAGATGGAGGCCACACAAAATATCAAATACTCAAAGAGAACTTAAATAAATACCTGTTGTGAATTACTGTTGTTTTTGCCCATATCAATTTTAGTTTATGCTGTAGAGGGGGGGGTGGTTTAATTTCGAAATACCCTGTATATATGTTCATACAACCGAGTAACCTACCTATCATATTGGATATCATTTCTATCTCTATGGAATGCATCCACCTACAATTCCAGTACCTGTTATTTAGTATAACACTGAACCGTCTTCTCTGCCAGAGAGAGAGAAACAACAGTTACATTTGCTTTGAACTTGAGAGCACTTTTTTTTTCTACCTGGCGCAGTAGTTTTCATCAATTGAGACACAATAATCCATATTTAAGATATTTAATTATCTAATTTATTTTCTCTTGAGACCACTAAACTAAACAAAAACAAGAAAATGCTGGCACATTTCATAATCATACAAACTCGCATTGTTAAGAATGCAGAAGCCTGTAGAAATAGTTATGTAGGAAATATATTAGCTAGGAAAATCTACTAGTAGAGCTATGGTAGATGAAGGCGAAGGAGAGGTAGAGAGAGAGGTAGAAACTGAACGCAAAATAGGATGTTTGAAAAGTGAGACCCATAAAAACAAGCGCCTTCGACACAACAAAATGTGATGAAGCGAGTTGCAAGTGTTGAACCTTGACCCATCAAGTGGGTGGTTACGATGGATCACAGCACCCACTAGGATTCGCCCAAGGGTAGGACCGGAAACAGTAGGAGTCGAGGAAAAGACCCCATATGACTCCACTTTTCTAGCCCCGCCCCCCGCCCCCCACCCCCCCCAAGGGGCGTGGCTACCCCCCTCCCCCCTCCTGATTGGCTCATGTACGTACGTGAGGCCTAAAAAGGGGCGGGACAACCCCCAAAACCCCCAATACCAGAACCCGGCCAATTTAAACAGTTTACTAAAGTTAAAGCTCTGCTGCCAATCTCGCACATGGCTTTCCTGGATTTTGAGGCGTATAATATTCAACCGAAGACCGGAGAAGACGATCCGAGAATAGTATCTCGACAGAAAGCTTTCGCTTACTGCTACGTGATCGTTGACGGTAGAACGGGGGAATATTGTATTCCATAGACTAAGTCACGGAGAGAAAGTGCGTTGATGATTGTTTGCAGAACATGACCAGGGACTGGGGGGCGTTATTGCGTGAACAAATGCGTGCGTATGCCTTTACATATGAGTCCTGAATCCGCCCGTAAGTTTGAAGCGAGCACTCATTGCGGAGGATGTAACGTCGAATTCAAGGCTGGAGTCACGAAAATGCGACATCACGCTCATTTTGTGGCACGGGACAAAACTTTGTGTGTACACTGTGTCAACAGTGTTAATTTGAATATGCAATTTAAGGAGCCAACTTTAACAGTTGTTCGTACACAATTTGTCATATGACATCGCCCTGGTCTTGAAAGAGGGGGCGGGGGCTCAGCATGATTTTGAAATTCTGAAACGCTTGAGGGTAGTAAAATTTTACTCGGCCAGATCGGGCAATCTGAGATTCGTGGATAGCAACAACGTGATTAGGGGGACCCTTTCTAGTGTCGCCTCGAGTCATATCAAACAGAAAGGTCCCTCGAAATCGCACGTCAGTTGTTAACCCAGTATTCTCGGGATTGTCTCGATTTAGTTTTGGGTACGGGTAAACAGTACTACCCTATGATTATGTGACGGGCTTCAATATCCTGCGAAAGCCGGCATCCCTTCTCGAGAGTGTTTTTCGATTCGGAACTTACGGGAGAAAACCCTTTCCAGCGGGGGCTATGCACACGTGGTCAAGGTTTGGAACGCCGCTAATTGCACCAATCTTCTAGATTATACCGTTTTGTATTTGTTAATGGATGTGGGATTATTAGCGGACGTTTATTTAGCTTGGAGGAAGGCTGCCATGGTGCAATTCGGACTAGACCCCTGCCCACCCGTTACCTGACTTCTACCTCTCTCTCACTCGATGCTTTCCTATATTCCTCTAAAACTTCGTCTCCCCCACCCCTCATTTCGAATGGTGAACTCTATCAATTAATTTGTAAAAACATCCGCGGCGGTTTTTGTAGTCTAGTTCGAAGGCAATGCGTAGCTAATAATCCAGAGTTAAATCCCAGTTTTAGGGTGGTGATCCTCAATCGTACATATTATACGTTGACTTCACCAGTTTGTATCCCACAGTCATGAGTAAATACAAAATGCCCTTGGTGAAATAACTGAACTTTCCCCTGTCGAATTAGAAAGTTTTTGTCGCTAGCGATATTACCGCCATTGATTCACAGGGTGAAATACGGTTATTTTATACTGCTCGATACCAAACCAGTTGAGACGGATGTTGCTCTACAGACGGACGATCTCCCTCTCGCCATTCATCACATGAATGTGACTCACCAGGATCTATCGCCCTATAGTAAAAAACCTAATGAATAAGTTCAAGGTGAAGCTACCCAAGAAAAATGTTAAGTTGACGGGTACGATTTACCCAGTGTAATCACTTGATCTGTCTTCCGTTATTACAAACGTTGATAAGGCTCGGTCTCGAAGTTGATGTAATAAGGAAAAGTGTACAAATTCAAACAGGAATTTTTATTTGAGGGAATATATTCTGGAGAATGCCGAAAGGCGTGCTAAAGAGACCGATCCGGACAAGAGGAACACCATCAAAATCATAATGAATGGTCTTTTCGGTGTCACTATTAAAAATTCATTGAATTATTCTACCCGAACTGTCGTCACCACCGGTGAAGCCTCTCTTTCTCAGGAATGTGGTCCAAACCACAAGTACAAGTCTTTGGAAAAACTGGGTAACGACAGGTACATTGTAAACCATTGCAAAGAGTCTGTTATGGCTGAATCCCCGATTTATATCGGTTTCAGTATACTAGACATGGCGAAGGATAGATGTATCGGTTCTATTACGACGTTCTTCGAAAGCAGTATGGACACCGAGTTCAGCTCCTTATACCGACACTGACAGCTTGATCTTTTCCCTTCCCTGGTGACTGATAACCTCAATCGGGAACTGAAGGGGTGTGCTCAAACCCTACATGGATTTGAGTAATTTCCCCAAAACTCACGAATTGTATGATGAGTCACGTAAGGGGGAACTCGGGTTAGTGAAGGTTTGAAACGGGGGCTGAACTCATGAGGGAATTTATCGGCGTTAAACCTAAAGTTATTCGTATCTGACGGAAACTAGTCGTAGTAACACCTTGAAAGGTGTACAAAGATGCCGGCAAAAGACCATTCCACATGACCAGTATCGAGCTTGTAATCGAAAAGAATTGAGATTACTTATACTCGTGTGCACAATTTGCAAAGAGTAGGAGGCACGATGTGTCATTACGAGCCAGCGAAAGGTATCTCTCTGTCCTTTAGAGGACAAGAGATATTATGTGACACCTTATAAAATCGTTGGCGTATGGACATCCAGACATTGGGGTGGAAGAGGGTATAGCGGAGGAGGAGGGGGAGGGGGAGGGGGAGGGGGAGGGGGGAGGAGGAGGAGGAGGAGGAGGATCTAGAGAGGGTAGTGGTGGCGCCGGTAGTTGCGGCAATCTCTCCAATTTTAAATATTCCCGCTCCTAGCACCTCGAGAATTCCTACTCCTCCTATTCCTCCGACCCTACATCCATCACGTCATTTCCCACGGGTGAAAGGATGTTCAAAACGTCGAAGAGAGAATAGTAAAATATACAATGTTAATTCCTCTCTCTTCGACGTCTTTGACTTCCTCCTCGACGGGAAATGGTTTCACCCTCTCCTCCAGTTAAACGGGGGCGTTATCACACCTTGACCGGGTGTCATAGTTGTATATTTGTACTATATATTTTATCTTATATATCATATATTTATGATGTTATATTGTATATAATGTATTTTTATTATATAATCATATACACAGTTAGTTTTTTATATTTTGAATTATTATATTTAATTTTTTATTATAGTTTGCATTTTTACTTTACGTTCTATTTTTATATTGTAGGAAAAACCTGTAGTATTTCATTATGGAAATTAAAAAAACAAATATTATTGCCGTCAACTTCCATTCACCCTAATTATTATTAAGGCTTGTATATAAAAAGGAGCGCGTAAAGTACACAACTATAGTCTTAAACGCGCTAACATCATGGCCGCGACAGGTCCCTTCCCTGGGCAGTTGTTAGACCCGTTCGCTAATCCCGCTCGTATTATCATCGCGGGGTTAGTAACAGTGGCAAGTCAGTCTCCTATGTCAAAAAATCATTGAACTCTATGAAACGCATTTCCAATACATTTTATATTGCGGGGTATCTGAACACCCCCTCGAAACGCATCCCTCAATAGGTCCCAAATTTAAAGTATCCAAAGAAATTTTAAATCCCTTTGATTACACTGAAAAGGGCAGACGGGGGTTAATAAAGGTCTATTATTCATACTCGATGATTGCTTCCTTGAGGCCAGTGATAATAAATTTGTCACCAACGCCTTCACAGCGGGACGTCATTCATCTATTTCAGTTATATTCATAACGCAGAATATGTTTCATTCGGGCAAGTTTAGTAGAAGTATAAGCTTGAATTGCTCACATTATATTCTAATGAAAAATCGTGATTTTAGTCAAATTGAAACTTTAGGTCGGCAGTTATTCGGCCGTCAAAAGCTTCAGCCTTTTTCAGACTATATAAAAAGGCCCTATCACGTAACCGCTACGGTTATTTGTTAGTAGACTTCGCTCCGTCAACACCTGAACTGTTACAGCTCCGAACTAATATTTGGGTGGGTGAAACGGAATATCAAATAGCTTACCAATATGGATAAAGAACGGATAAAACTGCTAAAAACTTTGTACGGAGATGCACGGGGTGTGGGTAGTTTCAGCGGGTGGACTCTTTATTCAGAGTAGCGAAAAATCGAATAGCCAAATTACTCGTGAAAATGTTAAAGAATTCTTACGTGGGCAAAAAGTCTTACACACTGCATAAAGTCACTCGAAAAAAATTCCCCAGAAGAAAAATCATATCACCCAAACCGAGAGTAATAGCGAGCACCGATTTAGCTGATATGTCCAAATTAGCTCGGTATAATAATGGGTTTAAATATTTGCTAGTCTTTATTGACGTGTTTTCCAGATATCTACAAATTGTTCCCTTGAAAAAGAAGGATGGTGTTACTATGCGTCGCGCTTTGAAGAAGGTTATCGAATCTACCGAATTTTTGGGAATTTCACGTTTGAATAGCGATGAGGGTAGGGAATATTATAACAAACACGTCAGGGAATATCTAGATAGTAAAAATATAAAATTATATAGCGTTTTATTCGAGAGAAATAAAATCCTCTATAGCTGAAAGAGTCATAAGGACTATTAAGGGTCGTATATATAGATATCTCACACTAAGAATACCTTAAAATACATTAACGTCTTGCGCGACATTGTTCCAGAGTTATAATCATACCCCCCATAGAAGTTTGGGTCGCACCCCGCAAGAGGTTCACGCATTAACGGATAGAGATGACATTGAACGTCAATTCTCGAGCATGTATAAAAAGGCTGTTCTCGTTAATCCTCCCGCCATTTCGCTCTTGAATGTTGGAGGACGTTGTACGTATTGCCGATGAGCGTCGCAACGCAATTTTTTAGGAGGGAGGGGATATACAATTCAAAATACTCTGGAAATTTTTAAAATCCGAAAAGTGGATACAAGGCAAAATCCGGTCGTATACTTCTTGGAAGATTTAGCGGGTGAAGAAATAAAGGGCGTATTTTATCGTGAAGAATTAATTCGCACAAATCTACCAGAAACGTATGATATCACTATTCTGGGAAGGAGGAGGAAAGATAATCAAACTCAATATTACGTCATTGGAAAGGTTATCCGAGTCAATTCAATTCCTGGGTTGATGAGTCTCAAATTGTACGGATATGAACCGTAAGCAACCTTTAATATAAACTAAAAATAAAAAACTTTATTTTATTCATCTCTGGTTTATCACCCAGTGAAAGAAGTAAAGTTATTCCCATCTTAAACGGTGGTTTGGTGTCTACTCTCTCGGAAATTTTTAGAAATTTTCTTTGTGGTAATCTAACTCAAGATAAGAAGTTTATTAAACACTTAAGAAATTGTAGACGAGAAATTCTCTTGTGTCCTTGAAAACAACGTCCATATCTAAGAAGAAAAATATACTGAAAAGTCGTAAAGGGGGGACTATTCTATCGGTTTTATTGCCTATTGCTGCGAGTTTGGTAGGGGATCTTTTTTAATTGAAAATGAAGGAGTTTACGTTATCCCTGCCATTACCTATGAGAGGTTAATGAATAGAAAAGAGGTTTGTGATGGTGATATTAATAACCTAGAGGGTACTGGCAAGTTGGATACGGCAGCTGTTAGTAGTAGTGGACACGTCTCCCTTAATATCCAAAAACCACCTATGCCGGCTATATCGCTCACGGGACCTCCTCCTCCTCCTCCTCCTCCCCCTATAGAAAATGTAGGTGCAGTGACTGGAGGGGAGGAGGTGGTAAACGCCCCCATTACATTGAAACAATTAAAGGGGACATGACTCGCAAAAAAGAGCAATCCCGATTTAACAGGTATTATTCCGATATTTTTTAAAGAACCCAAAAAGTCATACGTTAGGCTTTTGTTAAGCACTTACAAGATTCTAACACGGTTGAATGGAATGAAGAAGGAGATTTAACTCATCCGCTCGCAGGTTATAATATTTTAGATATAGCTCGAGAATTTCAAGGGAATAAAAAAACCCACGTTGATATATTTCGAATTATCGCTACTTCATTGAAATGGCGGGGGTTAAAGATTGGATGTTAAGGAATATAGCCAATTAAAAAGCAAATCGAAACGTGGCGAAATATGGGGAAAAAGGGAGGAGGAGGGGGAAGAGGAGGAGGAGGAGGAGGAGGGGGTGGGAAGGTGAGGGCGGGACATGCGAAAAACAAGATGGCGAGTGTGTGGGTGGCTTATTAACATTTTAGGAACAATGATATCGGAGCTGTTTAGTCACGTGATACTGATTTTGATAAAATGAGTCATGCGTGGATGACTTGAAGGATTGTCACATCAAGACGTGAACTCTCGCCATGGCTTCATCAACCTCTTCGCACAAGTTAGTGAAAAACTTGTTAGCTAAATTTAAAAGCTTTGAGGTGTTAGATGAAACGTCGTCGTCTTCGATACACGGTCGGGAAAGTGCTGGAGAAGATGTTTGTGGTATATACTAAGGGGTGTGATGTCAAGGAACAGGTTAGAAAATATATAGTAGCCGTAGTATGTTTCGTTGAAGTATTGTTTTTGAAAAAGCGAATGCGCATATTATCGCGTTCGTGTTTGTACAGTTTTTTTCTAATGTATGTATTTGTATGGAATATTAATTCATTCCCCTGTATTTAGGATTGGTTATAAATATAAAATAACAATTCCGTCTGTAATTTGATTTTTCAACCTCTTTCAAACTCTGTATAATAATAAACAAAATTGAAATGTGTACCTTTGTCCTTGTGTTCGCCACCTAGATTATGACTCAAATTCTATGAAAAATAAAAATTTCACGTTGGCGTGAAGTCAGCTGGGCAAATATGGCGATAAGGTCTCGTTTCTTCATATGTGTGTGTGTGTGCGTGATTCATCATCAGATAACATTGACTCTGATATGGTTATTGGGGGAGATATCACATGTGGATGAAGTCAGTCGCCAAATATCCTTTTATCATGATACTCTGAATATCTAAGCAGCTGTGTGTATATATATAAAACAAAATGTAACGGCTGAGAGAGAGAGAGGGAGAGGGAGGGAGGGAAGGAGGGAGGGAGGGAGGGAGAGAGAGTATATTCGCAATATGCATATATAAATTTAGAGATTTTATAGGAGGAGGATGAGGTAAACGTCCCGGTTACTTTGAAAACAATTAAAGGGGACATGAGTCGCAAAAAACAGTGAACTGAGTCTATTTGGGGTCAGGGTGGGGTCAGTTTTTATTCCCAGTTAGGAGTTACGTGACATCACAGGGGTAGAAAAGTGGAGTCAATTTGGGGTGGGGGTTGTTAAATGTTGGTTTTATTCCCTGAGAGTTATGTGACGTCACAGGGGGTAGGAAAGGTGGAGTCAATTTGGGGTCAGGGGTTGAAAGAATGGTTTTATTCCCAGAGAGTTATGTGACGTCACAGGGGTAGAATAGTGGAGTCAATTTGGGGTGAGGGGTTGAAATGTTGGTTTTTATTACCGGAGAGTTACGTGACGTCACAGGGGGTAGGAAAAGTGGAGTCAATTTGGGGTCGGGGGTTGAAAGAATGGTTTTATTCCCAGAGAGTTACGTGACGTCACAGTGGTAGAATAGTGGAGTCAATTTGGGGTGAGGGGTTGAAATGTTGGTTTTTATTACCGGAGAGTTACGTGACGTCACAGGGGGGTAGGAAAGTGGAGTCAATTTGGGGGCAGGGGTTGAAAGAAGGTTTTTATTCCCAGAGAGTTACGTGACGTCACAGGGGGTAGGAAAGGTGGAGTCAATTTGGGGTCAGGGGTTGAAAGAATGGTTTTATTCCCAGAGAGTTACGTGACGTCACAGGGTAGAATAGTGGAGTCAATTTGGGGTGAGGGCTTGAAATGTTGGTTTTTATTCCCTTAGGTTAAGCGTTAGGTTAACCAAAATGGTCTTTCATACAAAAAAGCTTGGTTGGAGTCATCCGAAAAATTACCAATACCTGAATACACCTAACCTCCTGTTACTAAACATGTAATGAAGACAATTTCACACCTGAGGGGTGGGTTAGGCCTATCAGGACCAGCCCAACTTTTACTTAGACCAGTTTCGTAAAATAATACCCACACTTACTATTTATGTTGGTATTTCTATATAAGCATTCCGCATGACCGCATCGTTCGGCGGCTCACTTCGTCCCCGCGAATACCAAAGCCACCAGGAATTGGGGCGTCCAATGTATTTCGCCGTGTTTAGTACGAGCCCCTGGGGGTTAATTACAGTCGTCCGAATAAATATTACTTGAAATTCTTGTTCAGGAGGTAAAACTGCATAGAAAAACCGCAACTGCCATCGTCGAGGCCGCCGCGGAATAGTAATATAGATCTACCTTTATGTTTGTTATACTCCATTTTAAACAATCATTAATGAACCTTTCACATAGGCTACCTATGCATACCTATAATGCAGATTTGTTAGTCACTTAAGATATCAACATGGCTGATCTAAGTGTATTTTTCTAATATCACGTCACTGACTTGGCTGAAGTGCTGAAGATATTTAGAAAACTGGGAGTATATGAATGTCTTTAGCAGTTTTAAATAACACCGATTAGGACATCTATTGATACAGTAACTGTAAAATGTTAACAATCTTTATTACGAACTGTCTGTCTACACTGAAGGTTTTACTTTTGATTTAACATAAGATATAGGAAACTTCACCAAAGTAATATATAAAATAAAAGTTATGAATGAGAGCTTGTTTTCTTTAATCCAATGTATTACTTAATGTTATCGTAAATTTGCTAAAACGAATCGAAACATAAATATTGCATATTAACTATCGTGTTTCAGGCGTTCACAAATACTTAACTATTATTGTCTTGGGTTTACAATTCATGAAAACAAATATTTCCAG
>NC_061096.1:55478966-55516466 GCF_015104395.2 Macrobrachium nipponense
TTAATAATTGACCTCTTATTAATGCAGTACAATATTATACTAAGGTTAATGTCAGAATTTTAATAATGCCTAATTATTAATGCAGAAAAATATTATACTAACGGGTTAATGCCGGAAATTTTAATAATGGAAACCTTTAATTAATTTAATGGCCAGTACCATAATTACTAAGTTAAATGTGGCCGGAAATTTTAATTGACCTATTCTTTCTGCAGTAAACAATATATACTACGGTTTAATGCCGGAAATTTTAATAATGACCTATTATTACTGCAGTACACTATTATACTAATATCTCTCGCTACGTAGCTCTGGGAAAGGCTTGTTTAACGGTATGCATATCATTATATCGTTTATCTCTTTCTACTATGTCCATACATGTTTCAGCTGCCTAACAATACTGAACACCTGATTTTGCACAGACGTTGTCGTGGCCATCGTCACTTCGAGCGACATGGGCTGGTGGCCTCTTTGGGTTCCAGTCGGATGTTGGTCTAAAGGATCTGCGGTGCTCATCGCGATAACAGTTCCGTGCAGGATGAAAGCCTTATTGCAAATGCCATTCATGCATGCACCTCGGGCAGCGTTCATCTGCCCTGCAGGGCAAGGGATGGAAAACCAGAGTCGCCCAGTCCATTTCAAGGTCTGGACATCGCTCCCCTTTGCCGCCAACGACGAGTTCGTCTCACTGGGTGTCTGGAAGCCCGGAGCATTCAGCCTCTGGAACGACCTTTTCACAGACAGGTTCCAAGATATGAGGGCACTGACGATGCACGTCTACGGAAACCGTCTGGACGTGCCAATATTCTTTTCCGATGCAGAGGGCGCTCCGCCGAAGGGACTGAGTTACGTGATATTCGATGCCCTCTCCAAGTGGCTCGGTTTTAGCTACGACATCAATCTCACGCGTAAATATCGTGAATGACGTTAGCTTTTCAATAAAACTAATTTTAAGTATGTTACGCTATTGATTTATTGTGATAACTATGATGTTCTTAAAAATTATAATGAAGTGTATGATAATGTTAAAATTTTATGAATAATGAAGCATATTGAAAAGAATTGATAGCCATTACCATTGAACCGTAAATTATACACACACACATGCATACACACATATATACTATGATGTATATATGTATATATATACATATGTGTGTGTGTGTATGAGTACACACACATACGTACGAGGAAATGAGACAAACATTTCCCTGTATGTACGTAAATGCTTGGTTATGCTTCCCAGCGATTTGTACAACCACTGCATGTTAGAGCTAGAAATCAAATAGAAATTTTGAATTATCCAGTTCACTGATGCGAACAAAATTTATCTAAATAACGAACCAAATTAGTATTGTGAGATTATTGGTGACAGGTATTTGAGTCAACTAATAACAAGAGCATTCCTAAACACTTTGTATGTTAAAAATGAAGTTTAGTTACCGGGTTATTTTCAGCATAAATCAGTGCTTAAATCTTTAGCATATCTTAGAATCCAGTGATTTCTAATTACTCGCTGTTCGCCCAGTTTTTTTTAAATAACCAAATATATGTAATAATGCATATTTGTACCCTCTTCAGTAATGATTAATGCGTTGATTTAATTTTGATAATTTCAGTTTTGATGGATGAAATGTACTTTAGCAACTTCAATACTAACATAATATCAACTGGAAACATTTAAATATGTAGAATTAAAATAGTCTTCCCTCTCTTTCTCTCCCAAGTGCACAAATACGCTATCGCGCGCAGTTTACATAACTTTATCTGTTCGGCATGATTTATGTCAGTTAGGGCGATAGCACACAAGGCCATGCTCTGACTGAAAGGAGAATAGAACAGAATAGAATATAAAATTTAGGTCAAAGGCCAAGTGCTGGGACTTATGAGGTCATTTCAGCGGAAAGGGAAATTGACAATAAGATTTGAAAGTTGTAAGAGGAAACAATTTATAGATAGCGTTGAAAGTCAGATGGAAGAAAAAATATGAACGGAGAAACAGTAAAAGGAATGAAAGGGGTTGCAACTAGGGGCAGAAGTGACGCTGCAAAGAACATCAAATAATGCCTAGAGTGCACCGCGTGAGACGCACTAAAGGCACTATATACTCCCCTATGTGGGAAAGAGTGAGTAAACAGAGCTCTTTGATATCACGTGAAATGAGCCGTACAATTTCCTCTGATTAAAATCTGATATAATCGAATGATCTCCTTTTTTCATCAGACGACGCCACTTGGCCTGTCATCGAGGGCCTCATCCAGGAAGGGAAGAACGACCTGATGCTCAACTTCGCAAGCATCACGCCCGGGAGGAACCGAGACTTCGCCCTGTCGGTTCCTTATCATTACGAAGGGTCGGTGTTCGTTCGTTTGTTTACCACTTAGTTTTAGTCTTTTATTCATAACTTCCCTGTAAACTCATTTTAGTTTACTGTAAAAAAAAAAACTATTGAGATGCCTATTTGTCTGTCCGTCCGCGCTTTTTCTGTCAGCCCTCATATCTTGAAAGCTACCGAGGCTAGAGGGTTGCAAATTGTTATGTCGATCATCCATCCTCCAATCATCAAATATAATTGATTGCAGCCCGCTAGCCTCAGTAGTCTTTATTTCTTTTATGGCTAAAGTTACCCAGAATCATGCGTCTGGCAACGATATAGGTCAAGTCACCACCAGGCCGTGGTTAACCTTTCATGGGCCGCCTCTCACACAGCAATATACCTAGCCCACCGAAAGATACGTAGATCTATTTTCGGTGACCTTGTTTATATGATGTACTGTCGGCCAAAAAACTCGTGGCAGAGTTTCATAATTTTTCGTTCACCTGCCTGACGCACGATTCATGCCTTATTTATCTATTTTTCTGTTCAAAGATGGAAGAAATCATGTGTAATGACGTTAAAAATAGTCACTGATATCTTTAGAACATTATGTTCTGTTTATTGTGTGAACTATTTTCCATATAGCAAAATTGACATGAACGAAACGAAGTGATAAAAAACGTCATATCACAACCATAGATATACATTACCAAATAGATAGGAGACACCTATCACTAGTAGTATCGCATAAACATAGTCCTTAAATTATCATTTCAATATTAAATTGAAGGTAGTTGAATATTCCATTTGTTAAATTTTACAGAAAACATTGGAATCTCACAAAATGCTATCAAATTTAAAAACAAAAAGAAAAAAAAAACGATATATCTTAACAGTGTGAACCAGGCGACCTCACTCTATTGCTTTTGATGTTATGTGCACGGGAATCTAATGTCAATGTGTCATTTATCGGTCTAAGAAACATCCCTCGATGAGCGAGAGAATTATTGCACTGCATTCGGTGCAAGTTCCTGTTGGAGAGATATCAAGAAAACTTAATAAACCGGAGAGAATCATACATAGATGAATAAAATTGTTTAAAGAACGGCAAAATTTAAAACATGGGCCTAGAGGTGGAACACCTTGAAGCACCACATGAGAGCAAGACAATACAGTAGTTGCAAATGTTGCTGAGCAACATTCATTTGTGAACTTGGAATTCTAGTGCCTCGTCACGACATTGCTGAACCAGGAATCATAACTAGCTCTACGCTTATGATTGGTGTCTGATGATACTTTAGATGGAAAGGAAGAGATTTTTAAATCTACACTTGAAGTCTTTGATAGTTGTCTAATGAATAAGTCTAATGAATAAGCAAACTTATCTTTGATGGATGAGAGATTCATTTGTTAGGCTTATCTTTTTGTTTTGTTTTTTTATCGGTGGCCGGTGAATAACCACGGATAGGGAGGGAAACGATTTCAATGATGCATGCATTTTTTCTTCAAAACCTAAAGAATACATTTATTGGGAGATACTTTTTTAACATCGGCCTAATCCTTCCATACTCCTATACGCCACTCCGCTCTCGGTATACATCTCAGGCGACTAGATCCGACTTCTCACTACGAACTCCATCTCGTGAAAGCATCACTAATGATAACGGTTATTTTAAAATTCCCCGCACCGACAACGGACGCCTTAAAATGCGTTTATAAAGTATTTTCTGTTCAAAGAAACTTTATTTTTCATTCCACAAAATATGTGTATACACTCGTGTTACACCCTGTAGCCGTCAAGAGCAACCCTTGATTAAAGCAGTATGGTTTTTCTTGAAAAAAAAAAAAAAAAAAAAAACATGAAATAGACTTAAACGAGAACGTCACCTTTCATATTTCTTATCCTTTCAGCTACTTTATAATATTGCTTATGGTAGTAGGTCTAGTAGGTATACATGTGAAACTAATTTGAATTAATTTCTATTTAGAAGAAATGAATAGCTACAAAAAGATCAACCTAAAAAAGCTTAAGGAAAGTAAGCCTATCTTAATGTATTCGTCAGTTTTGACTCCCACAGCTTTCAAACAAGGTGTTCCAAATGAACAGGATGATGTATGTAAGGAATTCGATAAAAAATAAGACTGAATTATATTCGTTTGATTTTTTTTATGATTACTTTTTGACTTTGAATAGCTAGGTCTGAGTTAATTATGTTAAGCAATTATGAAAAGGATAAGAAGAAAGGCGAACATGGCTAATAAAACAAGAATAACGGGAATAGTCAAATAAAGCAGATTAATATATATATATATATATATATATATATATATATATATATATATATATATATATATATATTATATATTGTCGATTTAAATATTCATTAATATTACGTATCCGAGAGAGTATACTGCTGAAAAATAGACCTAGGCAAATCATGCGGGAAAATCAGAAAGTCCATTTTAGGCCCACTAAATGTGTCATGGTCATGCAAATTATTTTATTGATCAAAGGACAAAACAAAATTAGCTTAACTAAACATCGTTTTCAAAGAATTGGATAACGCCTTGATGTATTGTTTATCGGCTCGTGTAGGAGACGAAAATGACAAACACTCCAGTTGCAGTACGATACGTTGAGTCAAGACTCGAGCGGCAGCAAAAGCCAACTTCAAAATGTTCAGTATGATGTCACGAAGCTAGAGTTGAGAATAAAATTAGAAATATATTTTCCTTACTTTGCAAAATAATTATCTTTAATACACTGAATAAGTCTACCCAGTTCTAATGTAATTTATTTCAAGTATAGCACCTTTGAAAGGAAATGTTATTTATTGTTAAGTAAATAATCTGGCACCTGCATATGGCAATATTTCCATAACGAACAATGAATTAAGAAACTACGCCAATTCTTCGTTGGCCGTCTGTACATAATACATTTTTTCACTTATTTGTCTGTTGTCCTGAAATATTTCACCTTTTCAGCAGAAGCCGCTCTACATTACCTGTAGACGATAACCTTCTTTTCCTTCCACTAGGTAAAACCAAGATGGCGGGGGAGTGGCAAAGCTAGACCTACCACTTAATTCACACCGAAACAATTCATCTCATGTTTATTATAAGATTCTTTTTTTTATGCGGAATCGTAATATCAAATTTAGGCCGAACTCCAAGCACTGGAACCTATACGAAGTGATTCAGCGCTGAGGGGAGATTGTGACTAAAAAGGTTTAAAGGGGAAACCTCGCAAGTTGCAATATAAAACGTTTGTTATGAAAGGGTGGAAAGTAAGATGAAAGAAAGATAATACGAACGGAGGTACAGTGGAAGGAATGACAGGGGTTGCAAAGAACCTTAAGTAATGACTAAAAATGCACCGCGTGAGGAGCACTGATGGAACTACGACCCTAAGGGGCTTTCCTATTGGCAGATTCGGCTTGATCTTGGAGCTGCCTCCTCCGCTTCCCCAGTGGCAGAACATTCTCTACCCCTTCACGTGGCAGGTGTGGACCGGCACTCTGGTGGCTCTTCTCGTGACGGCCGTCATGTTTCACCTACTCAATCGCCGACACGAGGAATCATTCGTCGTCAATCTCATCACTATTGGGCAGGTAATTAGAATGAGTAAGTCGCAATACTGAGCAGAATAGCACATAAAATTTAGGCCTAAAGCAAAATGAACGAAAGGTAGTCCGGAGTTCGATTCCCCGCTCTGACAACGTGAAATCTGAGGAATGTATATCTGTTGATTAGAAATTCATTTCTCGATATAATGTGGTTTGGATCCCATAATAAGCTGTAGGTCTCGTTGCTATAGGTAAGCAATTGGTTCCTAGCCTCGTAAAAATATCTAACCCTTCGGGCCAGCCCTAGGAGAGCTGCTGCTAATCAGCTCAGTCTGTGAACGGTCTGTGTATGACAGACGTAAGTCGCAAGCCAGCAACCTGGTCGTTCGTGACAGATTCCCGCCGAGATCGTTCAGACGCGAAGCTCCGCCCACTTTTGCATTCAGACAAGCCCATACACAGTGTTTTTGCGAACGATTCACACAGTCGTTCAGACAATCGTTCAGTGTATGGGGGCCTTTAGTCTTATGACCTCCTCCAACCTGGTTACTACAAAATATACTTTCAGATCAATATACGTATGATCGGTCAAATAAAAAGTAAATAAACTTCTGCGTAAAGTTTAAACCGCAAGTTCAGAAAATGCGGTTCACACATAAAAGACATTAGAGTTGAAGCGAAGGAAGGAAGAAAGGAGAGCATATAAGTACATACTACATAGTAGATTAAAATGAGCTAGAGCTAGGGTTAAGTCTGATTGGCTCGTTCTACTTCATAGTGACCGAACAGGCTGTCTTTGGAATCGGGCAACAATATACCAATAAGGTGCAAGTACAGCGGACTAGAGATGGAAGAAGTTTGAAAGCGTTCTGTGACAATTGACTTGAAAAGCACTTGAACTAAATGTTTAGAATAGAATTGAATGTAGAATTTATTAGGCCAAAGGCCAAGCACTGAGACCTATGACGGTCATTCAGCGCTGAAATGGAACTTGACAAAAAAATGTTTGAAAGATGTAACAGGAGGAAAACCTCGCAATTGCACCATGAATCAATTGTTAGGAGAGGTTCGAAAGTAGGATGAAAGAAAGAGAATATGAAAGGAGGTACAGTAAAGGGAACGAAAGGGGTTGCAGCCAGGGGCCGAAGGCACGCTGCAAAGAACCTCAAGTAATACCTACAGTGCACCGCATCAGGCGAAGGCATCAACCCCACTACGCGGCCAAATCCTCTGAGCTCCTACAGCTGACAAAATTTGTTCGCAAATGCTTAAGAATACTTTGCCTTCCATGTACTTCTTCCTGCAGATGCAATTATGCACTCAAATTCAGATTGAGTTTGAAAGACACCATTACCATTCGAGATATGCCTGTATGAGAAAAAAAAAGGCCACAGTTTTGTTTTTCATTTGGCTAACGTGCCTTTTTATCCACATCGTTGGCTTGGAATATAAACTGCCTATAGTCCATGATCGTAGATTTAACGGCTTGCCATGAACTTCACTTGATTTGAACATGATCTAGCTACGTTTACAGTTTACTCGCGCAAAAATGTTATTAACAGCGTTTACTTCCTGATTTCTTCGTATTCTTCGAACTTTGCAGACTTCTCATAATCATTCTTAATTGTCCGCTCTCTTCGTACCTTCGTCAGGGGCTGCTGGTGTGTCCTCCGGATGACATTTCTCCTGAATGGCGAATCAGATGCTTCCTCCTTCCTTGGTGGCTTGGGTCTTGGATCTTGGAATTGTCGTACATCTGCAACCTGATCGCTGTCTTAACCATCCCCGTTTTCCCAAAGAAGATTCAGACGGCTATGGAACTAGCCGAGAGCGATTACAGGTAAGGAAAGTACCTCAACCAGTGGGAAATCGTTTGTTTGTTTGTTTGTTTGTTTGTATGGCATTTTTACGTTGCATGGACCAGTAGTTATTCAGCAACGGGACCAACGGCTTTACGTGACTTTCGAACCACGTCGAGAATCAACTTTCTATCAGCAGAAATACACATCTCTGACGCCTCATTGGAATGTCAAAGAATCGAACTCGTGGCCACCGAGGTGGCAGGCCAATACCAAGCCGACCATGCACTGAGGCGCTTAGTGGGAAATCGTGGAACACTTCCCATGCAATAAGAGAGATGTAGGCAAATGTTCCATCTTGAAGGTGGTTTCACTTCAGGAGAAGTTCTTTGTAGATTAAGGGGCTTATGTGACTTACGATAATTTTTTTTTTTATTTTATTAGCAAATAACGAAAACCAATGTTGTTTGCGATAAAACCTGAAAACCAGCTGAATATGTATAAATCTTTAAAAAATATTTTCAATACTGGCAAAGACATATATTCTATAACATCATCACCAAGTTCCCCACAACGCATTTGATAGACAGCTTACTTAAAAAAAAATAAAATGAAATAAAAATTAGGCATCCGAGTTATCGAGGCGGTTCGTGGATAATTTTACCTAAATGAAGATCGCATGTTCTTTTCTAGACAAGCTTGTAAAAAAGAAAAAAAAAATCAACAGTTTCAAAATTAAAGAAGCCCCATGAAGCTCCCCCGACCCCCTACCCCAAAACACACACACACACACACACACACACACACTTGATCACATACAGTGTTGCGATTTCTGCATGACATCGCCACGTCATTTACCTTTAAAAATATTTTTCTTTGAAAATGAAACTGTAAAAACAATATTTTTGAATATGTTATACGAGAAAAAAAACCTATTGCAGTGGATCACGTACGTATAATCACGAAGATGTGAAATTTGGACTTAACGTTTGTAATAATAATATGATAATAATGTTCTTTCAAGACGAGGATAATTTATCTTTAGTTTTCTACCTTCATATATCGGTAGACAGGCACTTGAAACTTACGAGAACCGCCGCTGATCATCTAATAAGGTAACCAATCTTTTTGATTTGTTGTCCATCTATTCCTCAAGCTAGCAAGGGTGTGGGTTGGGTACCAAAAGTCTGACATTTGACATTTCATCTGTCGGGGAATAAAACTGGATGCATTAGGTGAATTCAGTTTCTCAAGAGGATATGGCTAGCATTTATCTTGATTGTTTCCATGTACCGAAGTATTGAGATATTAAGGTATAAGGAACCACTCCACCGCTTTTGAGGCTCTTGACACGATTCCGTTTCTGTAGTACCAGTTTACCTTCCTTGATAGTACCTATGTCAAGTGTGGTCAAAATCCGAACAAAATGTATCTATTGCACTTTTTCTGCGGGCGTGCGCGTGTATAAATACATTTTACATGACTAATGTTGGTGCAATAGCAAATATTTTCCAAGTTGTTTCACTTCCCTTGCGATTAAATGAGAAAAATGAAGAGAAGGGAGAACGAACACTGCTGCTCCTAAGTTCGAATACTGCATGGTCTAAAGCTTGTGCCTCCTTATTTCAGGCTATGTATGTTGAACTACGGCGAATTCGTCATCGAAGCCTTAGCCACTTCGACCCACCCAACGTTATCCGCCCTTGGGAAGAAGTTAGACCTCGTCCCTTTGCTAGAAAACCTGCCGAACATCGGACAGGAAGGCTGCGTTGAGCGGACCCTCGCAGGTTCCCACTGTCACCTGGAGACCTACTCGTACGTCAAAATCTTGTACAGCCGCTTGGGGCATAATTCTCGAGTGTATTCGCTCAAGGAGCAGCTATACCCATCGTACCTAACCTTCCCTATACGGAAGGATGCCCCTTGGAAGTACAAGTTTGACATTGGGATGCAGCGGCTTTATGAAAGTGGTCTCATACAGAAGTGGATGAAGGAGGCCATGGAGGAATCCATGGGTAGAACCCAAGAAGTAAGTTGATATGCTGTTATTCTCCTTTGCCTAATTTAATCATTTCGGTTGTTATTTCACCCTTCGACATTTCACTTTGAATTCATGTTCCTTCATTAGTCTAAAATTCTTGACAACATAAGTTTCATATGAAAAACTCAATGATTTCATACGTAGTATGCATGGGAATATAATTGTTTAAATTGAAGTGGTCAGACTTTGCTCGTCGTAAAGAATGATAAGCTATGCAAAAATATCCAAGTGACGAAAACGTTCTCCCCGACTCAACATTGCCATTTATAGAAGATGGTACATTAATTTTCTTGGGGTTAATTTATTTTGGTAAAGTAGTGGGTGCATGCTAGTCTAACCTTCTTTAACCTAACTTAGCCATCCTTCATTATTCTAACATTAACAAAATGCATTCAGGGTACCTGGTAACCTGGGCGCTCAACTGATACAGTGCATAATAGAATTTACCTAAGCTGTTGGTTGTGAGGTAACCATTGACTTCCACGAAGGATATTGTTGGTGGATATAGGGATATAGGGTAGCGACTGTATCCATGATCACGTGAAACCTGGCGTCTATTCGTAGATTTTGTCTTGCATCCCGCCACCCACGCTCCATAATTTTTGCAGAAGCACCAATCACAGGGCTCACCTAGTCTGGGAATTATTAACTGTTTCTCGACTACTATATTCCTCAGTTTGTAGTCTGGAATAGTCCGCGCTACAATCACAAATGAGATCGTACCAGGCAGAATTCACGTCCCTCACCTCAACAAGGAATTCGCGTGTTCGAGTCACTTCGACTTCGGCCGGGTACCGAGACCGAAATCCGAGAGTCCGAGACCACAAAAGCTCGTTTCGAATCACGTTCAAAACTGCTTGACTACCGTATACTCACACTCCTTGCATGCCCCATCCTATTTATTTTTCTTTTGCCAAATTTGGCTTCGTCAGTTTCCATGATCTTTGCTAGGTCACCTATTCAAGTGCCTTGGCACTCTCGGTATTGTGTAACACCACTTTCAGACTAAAACATACCAGTCATTAACGGTGTGGTTTGACACAAAAACAAATTTTGGCTCCAGTAAAGTGTGATTTCTCAAACAACGTTCCTTTCAAACGAGGATGTTTACAACTTTAATCGTATTTAGTGTTACTTTGCTTTATAGTACTTCAAAATGTTTATTTTAAATCTTCTCCATTACCCCTTTCAGCAACAATAACCCCGAAAAATGAAACCTTCCCATTTCCCTTCCTGTTTCTTTTTAACTGAGGCAGAGTATTTCTCCCAGATCCCGTTGGCTTCTTCTTCTTCTGCCGAACCTCTGACAATCGTCCACCTGCAGGGTCCATTCCTCGCCCTTCTCTTCGGTCACTTCGTAGCCTTCTTGGTGGTGTCTTGGGAGGTATCAGTCGCCTGTCGGAAAAGAAGGACCACCGGTTGACGTGTGGCCTGGCTTTTGCCCCAAAGGAGATCGTTTGGGCTTTTTCTTGACGAAGGGTAAAAGCGAGTTGCCTTTAGTCAAGGATAGAAACAGCCTAATGTTATCAAGCAGAAATCTGAAGAAGGAAAGTTCTCAATATCTTGGAAATTCGCCCTTTAACTTTAATTTTCTTTTCGTTTTATGAAACCAATATTTTAATTTCATTTTCATTTTGTAGCAATGATGTCCTCGCATCAAATATGATTTCGGGAGTGGAAAAGACACAGTTGTAGCAATCCTAAAAAAATCGAGTCTTAATTGAAAAATGCTGACATTGCAGACTTGTTTGAAGATTACTTTTTTTTTAGATAATGCTAAGACTTATACATCTGAATGCTTATAAAATGCAAATGAAAAAGCATATTTATTTTTCTTCCTGCCACTATTTCTTTCAACGAATCTAAAAATATATTTGATGTCAAAATTAACAGGTAAATATGTAAATGAACACTGAAAAATTAACGATAACTCTCTTCTATCGATTTTAGTATGGGTTATGGATTTCCTATATCTTCTTTCATTCCTTCGATGAATATATATATATATATATATATATATATATATATATATATATATATAAAGACTGGTCAGAACCTGTAAGATTCATTTTTTTTTGTAGTTATCAGTATCTCTCACAAGCGCTGGATTCCGTGATACTCTACGGGAATCACACTACATTTTCACCTCAGAATTCAGCATTTCTGTGAAAAATAATATCGAATCTAGGTAAAAAAAAAAAAAAAAAAAAAGGTCGCAGGAAAAAAAATCACATCAATCTTTCGGGTTTTTCACCCGGTGTGTATCCATCTTTTCTCAAGGCACATTTCAACATTCTGTCTGGGAGGCCATTTAGAAAAATTGTCGCATAGTAAGAATTTTTAACTACTGGGCAACCATACAAATCCCCAAAATTGACAGGAATTGTTAAGAAATGGAAAAGTTACCCCTGCAGCAGAGTTTGATGTCCGATTTCATTTAAATTTTGAGTATCTACAGTTGTAATTTTGATAATGGAAATGTGTTCTGTTGCCTTCAAATCCAAATTAAAGTTTTGGCTGCTGGGGGAGCGCTCACCCCATACCCGGTACGTTTATACCTCTTGGTTACGGCACCCGGTAGTAATAGTAGTGTAGTATTAACCATTTTACGAATCATATTAGCCATCTGAGTGAAATTTCCTTAAAATATGCACTGCCTTTGCGTCGTGTTTAGTACAAGCCCATTTGGGATTACCGCAAAAACATAAACAAAAGACTGTCAATATCATAGAGATAATGACCCCCAAGAAATACTGTAATTTTCCCCTGTGACTTTATTCCCGGCCACCATAAATTAATGTGACTTTTTTCCTGCGACTTTTTTCATTAGCCAAATTTGTAACCTTTTTTTCTGTGACTTTATGACCAACCACCACAAAATCACAGCTGTGGTCTCTCAACCTCATCAAACCTCAACAAAATTTCATCCCTACATGTGAACTCACATCCATTTTGATAATGTTTTATCACGCGAAGCTGATGGAAAGGATATATATATATATATATATATATATATATATATATATATATATAATATATATATATATATATATATATATATGAATAACTTCATCACGAAGTATATAAAACGTGATGCTATGTATAAATAAAGGTTTTTGCCACAAAGGAAAAAAAATGAAAAAGCGAGATAGCCAAGTACTTTCGGTCCCGTTCGGACCCTTTACTGAGGCAGAACCGAAAGTGCTTGGCTATCTCGCTTTTTCATCTTTTTCCTTCGTGGCAAAAAACCTTTATATATATAATATTATATTATATATATATATATATATATATATATAATATATATATATATATAGTATATGGTATATAATATATATATATATATATATATATATAGATAGATAGATATACATATATATACATATATATATATATATTATATATATATATAGTTATATATATATATATATATATAATATATATAAATGTATATATATATTGTGTGTGTGTGTGTGAACTGGAAACGAGACAGAGACATTGGTCAATAGACGGATTGGGGGAGTCACCGAACAAGAGTGCTTGTAAAATACGGTTGATCTGCCAAGAGGGTCAAGTGGATTGGCGAGATTGGGGGCGGGTCAATACTCAATACACTTTTGCGCCACTGCAAGAAGCAGCAAGGGAGACATATCTGGAGTAGGGAGTAGGCTTTTCCCTTTTTATACCTCCCGAGAAATCATAGAGTGAGAAGGTGGTTGTCCTTTGTTCATCTACGTCTACAAAGGCAATCTGCTAAAGGGGTCTTATGTACGCGGTTTTTATTCATATTCGGCCTCAGATTTAGAAGGAAGAACAGTTTATACTGTGGTCAATGAAATGAGAACGCATCACAAGCCACACAAATTTCTCTATACTTCTTGAATGTTTGGCACTAAATTGTGGTTAACATCTCGAACCTCACACTTAGACCTATAGATGGGACATGTTTTCTTTTCACTTTGCTTGTAAAGGCAGTTGCAGTACGTTTTTCTACTGAAGTAGTATTTTCTTACAAAAGATGCCAATGTTAAGATATCAGCTCAACATCTGAACTTATTTGTGGAAATCCTAATATGAGAGATCACGAAGTCGACAAACAAATTGATATATGAAACAAATTAGAACATGAAAAAATCATATGTTAACGTTTATATTGAAGGTTACTAACAACAACAAAAGCGGTTTTCAGATAAAATAAGCAAAAGTTCATATATTGCGATAACAAAACAAAGTAGACTAGAGATATTCTGAAATATATCACCTCAATGTGTTGTTAGATAAGCCCTGTACATAACTCTGAAGGTATAGAGTTATACACGAAACTTAAAGTTGTTATAATTTTCGAAGACCTCTTCATGGCCGAAGGTTGATTGCATCGAACTGTCCACACTGGCTCTGCTTCGTTTTACGAAATCGTCTTTTCCTCGCTCGATCCAACATAAGCTAAGATGTGAGTGTACAGGGGCCGTCTCTTGACAGATCTAACTTCGTACTTCAAGCTATTCAGACCGTCGTATGAATACCGACCAGTGTTTCGTTTCAGAGTTTTGTACCTGAAATGCAGGAAGGAAGTCATGCATGAAGTTCTGTTTTCAGAAATGTCAAAAGCAGGCTAAAGTAAGCTATGGCTATGATATGTTAACTAAAGCCAAAGTTTCATCCCGATCGGTTGAATATTTCCAAAGTTATAAAGGGCCAAAATTGGGGTTTTTGTGTGCCCCAGGTGGCTGGGCTTTACTAACGGCCAACCATCGTGGTGGTTGATCAAACGTGTTTTCTTAATTGTATTACTGTAAATCAATCATGTTTTCTTATTTGCATTACTGTTAATCTATCATGTTGCCTTACTCCCATTACTGTTTATAAGAAGCACATGATAACGTATTGATTTAAAGTCGTGTCTAAATTCTTACTGGTATCTGAACAGTTAACTCTGTCATTTTCTCTCTGCTTACCTGTTTTCATTGAGCACCTGCGGAGGATGGGTGATGGTCTTATACCTGGCCACAGTGTGGTGGTACCTCCAGATTCTCATATCAGAGAAGTCAATTCGCCTCCACATGTCGTCGTCTTCTCCCCCCCAACCCCAGTAGATGTTACTCCAGCCATTAACTAGTTCGACGTGTTCCCTCGCCATGAGACACGCCCCGCCGAAGTACTTGTAGTACACCAACCTGTGAGGAGAAGGAGCACGTTTATTCCTTTATGATGTCGTCGCTAGGTCTTATCTTCTTGTACACAGCGTCAATCAACACCGTCATCGTAGTTACGCAGATGTTCTCTGAGTGGATTGGAATGTAAGGTTTAGGCCGAAGGACAAGCGCGGGGACTGATGAGGTCATTCAGAGCTGAAAGTGAAATAGAGTAAGGAAGGTTTTAAAGGCGCAACAGGAGGAAAACTTCGTTGTTACACTTTGAAACAATTGTTAGGAGAGGGTGTAAAGTAAGATGGAGGAGAATATGACGGCACTGCCCAAGGCCGGGATGGATGCTCACTAAGAAAAATTCGTCAAACATTTAACCAGTAAATAATAAAGTGGCTGCAATTGTCAAATAAATCTTTAGAAATAAAAAATGAAAATTTCTTCGGCAAATTTTAAGGAATTCACTCCTGATTTGGTAAAAATAGAACAGCGGCTTCAATTACCCAGCAGTAAAGGAAGAAATCTACAAAAGAAAGAAAAAGATAAAAGTATAATGTCTTAGGCAAATGTTGATGAATTCATTCCCGTTCAAATATGAGTCTATCCTCCCACCTGTACTTGTGGTTGGAAGTGGCGACGGCCAGATGCCTCGGTTGCTGCGAGCAGTGATACAGGTGACGATCGTCCTCCGGCAGCATGTCGATGTCGTGGAAGACGAAGCAGTCCCACGGCCCCTCCTTCTGCGCCTCCAGGAAACCCACGTTGAGAAGGCGCGCCCGATTGAACAGGTCGTCTCCTGAGTTAAGAGTGAAGGTCAGAGTATTGTCTGATATAAATGGAGATGTATTTATTCGAGCCTCACTTCTTGAACTGCTCTTGGAAGAAGATGACGAGAGTGGCAGCACAGGAATAGTTTCTTTAAAAAAGCATCAATCAGTCTGTATAGTTTAGTATATCTTAGTTTTGACCAGACCACTGAGCTGATTAACAGCTCTCCTAGGGCTGCTAGCCCGAAGGATCAGATATTTTTACGTGGCTAGGAACCAATTTTGGTTGCCCAGCTTATTGTGGGATCCGAACGACATTAAATCGAGAAATGAATTTCTATCACCAGAAATAAATTCCTCAGATTCCGTGTTGGCCGAGAATCGAACTTCAGACCACCGGATTGGTAGCAGAGCGCGAAAACCACTGGTCCAACGCGGAACTTCCTGGGTCAGGGTGAAGGTCAAAGTATTGTCTGATATCCATGGAGATGTATTGATCAGTCGTGGCAACTGCAATGCTCGTCTTTGTTCTCGTTTTAAACTGATTGAATTCGAGACTCACTTCTCGAAAGAGTACGAGAGTGGCAGTGCAGGAATGGTTCCTTTAAAAAGCACCAATCAGTCTGTATAGAATGCCCTAGACCAGTGTTTCCCAACCTTTTCTGACCCTAGTTAATATATCATCACTAGGATAAAAGAAAGTTAATTGTATCGTCATGTATTTATTGCATCCCAGCAGCCCAAGGGGCTACTAGTACCCCAGGTTGGGAAACACTGCCCTAGACCATCTCCCACTCAATATCTCTTTGACCCCTTTCTATATTATAGCAAATACACCATCTCTCCGTAGTACCTCCATGGAAGAGTTGGTTACATCCTCGCTTGCCGATTTCCGATTTCGAATCTCATCTCTGCCAACGTGGAATCAGAGGAATTTATTTCTGGTGATTAGAAATTCATGTCTCGATACAATGTGGTTTGGATCCCACAATAAGCTGTAGGTCCGGTTGCTAGGTAACCTATCCACGTAAAAATATCTAATCCTTCGGCCCAGCCCTAGGAGAGCTGTTAATCAGCTCAGTGGTCTGGTAAAACTAAGGTATACTTAACTTTTAACCATCACGTTCTTCGACAGATAAAGCAAGGGTTCCTAATTAGGAGGTCGAAGGCTGGGTAAATGTTACTCTTGCTTCGTGTATTAACTGATAATTTTAAAAGTTTTCCAACTGCATCTATTTAAGGTCAGTATCTTCTGAAGTATAATGGATTTAAATGTAAAAAATTGGCCTTTGTTTCGGCAGATGAAGGCAACTGACATATAATAAATGGAGCTAATTTTAGAAGTATGTAGATATTGTAACGGTTTGATATATATATATATATATATATATATATATATATATATATATATATATGTGTGTGTGTGTGTGTGTGTGTGTATGTATATATATATATATATATATATATATATATATATATATATATATATATATATATTATATATATATATATATATATATATATATATATACATGCATATATATATTTATACAATATTATTCTTTGAGGGAGAATCTTCATAAGCAATTTCAAAACTGAAGAAAATTATACAGGTAACTCGATAATTCGTCCACGTTTGCATTAGAATGCAGCACCTTAAACAATGAGCCGTAAGCTCCAACTCACCTTCTTGCTCTATGATGTAGATTGTGTAATTGAGCTCTTGTCTTTGGAGGAAGCTATGCATGTGGTTCATGAAAGCTCCAATCTGGAATGAACTGGAAAATACAATAGTTCACTTCGTATATGAAACCTTTTAAAGTATCAACAATCATGATAAAACATTTTTCCAGTTTACAATGATTTTCTAAGGTGTCAACACATTTGAACATAATATAAGTGTTAGGCCAAAGGCCAAGCACTGGGGCCAATGAGATCATTCAACGCTGGAACGGAAATTGATAGTAAAAGGTTTGAAAGGCGTAGGTGGAAAACCTCGCAACTGCACTATGAAGCTATTGTTAGGTGAGGGTGGAAAGTGAGATGGAAGAAAGATATTATGAAAGGAGGTACAGTAAAACGAACGAAAGAGGTTGCAGCCACGGGCCGAAGGCACGCTGCAAAGAACCTGAAGTAATGCCTACACTGCACCGCACGAGGCGCACCGACGGCACTATCCCCTACGGGAAGGTGTCAAAATAATGAGGGATAGCATTAGTCAACGAAAAACTTAACCCGTTATCAACTTATAATAAGGACAAAGGATCTAAGTTATAATTCGAAAGATTAATTATAAAGTCCTGACTTAAAAATATGCCTCAGTTTTTAAAACTTTCAATATTAATGTGGAGTTTAATTTTTCAATATAATTTGATTAATAAATCTAAATCTCTATAGGTTTCATTAAAAAAAAAACTACCTTGCAGAAAGTGCACTCATTCTAATATCGGACGTTCAGGTAAAATTTAATTTAGTTTAGGGTCGAGACGAGTGTCTCATACTCTACTTAAAAGCTTATGAACCATTTGTTGAGTCATTCCTTGGCCATTTGTATTCATGAAACAGTTGTAACCTTTCTGCTACTTTTTATCCGACTTTTAATGTGTGACACTGCATCTTGAAAGTTAAACTGAAGTAACTCGAAAGGATTTAGCACTCATTGGAAGAGGAGTAAGAAAACTACCACCGTAGGTCATGCGTGTCGTAAAAGACGACTAAAAGGACAGCTGCTGCCTTACAGTCTTACTTTTTTAGTACAAGGCTAGCCCCACCACCAATAACTGTGGAAACTGCTGCCTTGCAGTCTTACTCTTTTAGCAAAAGGCTAGGCCCATCGCCAATAACTGTGGAAACTGCTGCCTGCAGTCTTACTCTTTTAGCAAAAAGCTAGGCCCACCGCCAATAACTGTTGAAACTGCTGCCTTGCAGGCGGACTTTTTAGTTAAAGGCGAGGCCCACCACCAACAACTGTGGTTGATGACAGCAAGGGCATGCGGTCGTAATAACCCCTTTGCCAAATAATAAAACATGCTTGATGTTGTACGGAAAGGCATATCAGGCAACCAACCTCTTTTTGTTTACACTACGCAGTGACTCGCGGCTCGTGCTGGCTGCTTCCCGTTCTGTCGGAAAGTAAAATCTCGAGCTAAAAGCTCCTGGTTTTTTCATTCTCGGCAGCAACGGCTCGTTGCTCGAGAAAAAAATGCCTAGTGTGAGGCCGGCTTAGTGTAGTGATAACGGTGGAAAAGAAAAGAATTGGCGCCAATTTAGGGCTCGACCTCTTCATTACGAATCACAGCTTTTTCTGTTGAAGAACTTTGAATGGATCTTTCCTAGATAGTGACACCCAAGGATTTTCGCGGATCGTCATCTAAGACTATTATTTCTTTGGGGTCATAATCTATCATATTTACAGACTTTTGTTCATGTTTTTACAGTAATCCCCAACGGGCTTGTACTAAACACTAACTAGGAAAGATACCTTTGAATGGCCTCATGGCTCCCTGTTTCTATTATGCATGGTCAAGAAAAAGCGTCAAAGGAGATATTGAATGAGCACCGGTCTACGGCATTTTCTACAAACCGATCAACATCATCATAATAAATCACACTAGAGCAGTGGTTCTCAACCAGGGGAAAATTCCCCACTATGAGCCGCCAATTAGGGTTGAGAACCGCCACACTAAAGCTTTACCCGACATATGGTGCAAGGATGCTTAGGCCAATAAAGGCTGAGAACTATAGCGCTTTACCTGAGAGAACCTATCTCTGTATGGCACGATGACTGCTACCCTCCAGCGGGAGCGACAGTGGACGGCGCCCAGAATCCTCCTCTCTCCACGCCCCTCACTCTCGCCTCAGCCTCCTTTAGGGTCACGTTCTCTTCGATTTTCAATCGTCCCTCTGAAAGACGATCATCAGGAGTAAATCAGGTTTTCTTTGGTCATCGAATCTTTGAAAACTATTTTTGAAATTTTCTATGAAGTTTGAGATTCTGGAGTTTATTTTATATACACTAGAACTGAAATCTATAGTATAAAATTATAACAAGATAACGATTTCATATAAAAACCTGAAATACGTAAGGTGGTACAGGTAAGCTTAGGTTTCACGTAAAAATTTTAACAGACTTATTTTGACGAAAATTAAATAGAACTATTGTGTAGATCCAGGTAAAGTTGAGCGAGTGACTTCCGTAGACTTTTCCCGTTCACTCCCAATTAGGGTGGTCAGAAAGTCTTGTTACCCCTACAAAAAAAGTACCAACAATAGAGGTACAAGTATTGCAATAATACAAAATACTTATCCTGGATTCAGTTTATTCACTGTAAGAACAATAGAACGGAATAAGAACACTGGAACAATAAAAGAACAAGTAATATCGTAATAGAGAAGATGTACTGGATTCAGTTTATTTGCTCTCATTGATACTGTTATACATCGAGACGGCCTGTATGAACACCATCATTTTCGTGGCACAACATGAAAATTAAAATGGTATTTAGGGGTAATAAGAATAAACTGAATTCAGGATATGTATTTTGTATTATTGCAATACTTGTACCTCTATTGCTGGTACTTTTTGGTACCAACAATAGTAAGAAGACTTTCGGACCACACTGTAAGAATGTTATACGTTCTTCAGTACCAAAACCCCTTACGCGTGCGTTCATGTGTGTAGCTACACATATGCGGCTGTGTATGTTACAGCAAGATATGACTGGGAGCAATAAATATGTTATTTTAACCGGATCCAAACCCCACTTTATCATAAAACTGTTAGGGGTTCAATTCAAATATCTAAAATTCGAAAACAAAATTAAGAAGGAATTTAATTGTATAAGGTGATAGCAATGGTTTCTATGGAACAGCTCAGCTCAGGTTTTGTGACATATTTGCTCTAAACGTATAAAAAGAGTCCACCATTTTGGCCAAAGACCAAGCACTGGGACCTATGAGGTCATTTAACGTTGAAAAGGAAATTGTGACCATAAAAGTTTGAAAGGTGCCCATCCACACTAGTACTTGGCTATTTTAATGACCTCGAGGAGGGATCCGATAAATACCATTTATAGGGAGGAATAGGGATTCAATAATGCATGCATTTTTTCTTCAAAATCTAAATAATACAATTGATTGGGATGTAATTTATTCACATCGGCCTATTCGCTCCATCTTCCCCTCGACCCCCAAACATCCCAGGATGCACCGACCTCTCTTTATCACCCTCAATAGTCTATCGCATGAAAGCCACGATAGATAGATATAACGGTTATTTCAAAACTTTCCCTCAACAACGAAGCCTAAATATGTTCTCAAAAGACTTTCTGCTCAGATTAACTTTTTTCTTTCATTTCCCACAATATTTGCGTAACCTCGTGTTACACCCTGTATATACACACACATGCATACATATATAAATTATATAAATAAACATATGCATACAATGTACAAGTGTATTTATACATATATGCATGTATACATATGTATATATAAACATATAAATGTGTATATACATATACACACAGAAACACTAAATGCTCTCCATTCTGGATGAGAAACAAATAGGCTATACGGTAAAAATTGTTTGCAAACAATGTTTTCTAGTGTGGACAGGCCTTAACGGGAGGAAAACCTCGCAGTTGCACTATGAAACAATTGTTAGGAGAGGTTGGACAGTAAGATGGAAGAAAGAGAATATGAACGGAGGCAAAAGTACACCAGGCGTGAGGTGCACTGACGTTCCAACCACCTTACGGGAGATTAACACTAGATAAAAACCGCTATAACGTCATACTCACTCAGATTAGGAGGCGTTGGAGGACAGATTTCCAAAGCAATAGATTGTTGGGTTTCTACGGTGGACATCTTTCCGACTACAACATTTCTCAAGGGAAGACTTTTCTCCGTCGATACATAAGACGGGTTCACTTTCAGCACTAAGCAGTAGGACATGATAATTGCTAGTACTAACGCAACCCACATTCGCATCCGAGTTAAGTACCGCCATACAGAATGGGTTTTCGTGCATCTTGGAATACTTTCGAGAAATTGCCGCATGACTAGAGACATTAGACGTTATTTTTTGTCTTGTTTTCTTTATTCTTCCGTGGTCCTTGCTTGATAGAGAACCGCCATATTGGGGGATTTTTTCTGCATTCCTGAAACCAAATGAGAAAACTTAATACCAGGGGACGATAGTTATTTTCAATTTAAAGCACAGAAGATTTTGGCGAAGAAATTGGTTTCTTTAATCACTCCTACCTTGTTAGAAGAGAACACTAATGCATGTATGTACGTATGTATGTATTAATTTTTCTGTATATTTATACGTATATAATTTAGTATGTATATATACGCTATATTATGTATATTTTTCTGTAATATTTATACATATATAATTTATTATGTATATATACGCTATATATTTGTATATATAGAGATTAATATAAAACACTATTTGGACGTGTTTATCTTCATTATATACTGTTGTATTACAGTAAAAGACATTCATATTAATATATAAGTATGTGTATGTCTAGATCATGATTTTTTTAATTGAAAAATTAGAATGATTAAAAATCGCTTGGAAGTTTATACATACATACATACATGCATATATATATATATGTTATATATATAAATATTATATATAGATATATGACTATATATATATATATTATCTAGATATATATACTGTATTTCGTTTATCTAAAAAGAGAAAAACTAACAACAAGAATTTTACAATAATTATTGAAGAAAGAATAAAATAGTTTTTCTAGTAGGATGGTCAAGTTACTGTAAACGAAACACCCAATGAAACTGTATCCGTCCCGTAACATAAAAATACTGGGAAAAAAAAAAAAAAAAAAAAAAAAAAAAACTAAAATTAATGTACCAGTGAATCCAATTACATGGTACATTTTACGGAAGACGTTAAAACAGAGAGAGAGAGAGAGAGAGAATTATTTATATGTTTATATATGTATATATTATATATAGTTATATATAATATTATAAATTTTATTTTATTATATCTATATATATATATATATATATATATATATATATATATATATATATATATACGCACGTGTGTGTACTTAGAAAAGATGCTGAGATCAATGATCAATCTCAGATATCCCGCTTGGAGGCGAGGTGATAACCTTTTATTAGTCTCGTCTACTCTGTCTTACTCGTCAGGTATTCTCAAGATCTACCTACACACAAGAAATATCACAATAACTTTTTGAAACGGAATATGCCATTTATCAATTGAATATTTCATGTAGTTTATAAATAAAGTTCAGTGAATATTACTAAACATCAGTTTTTGATTGCCCCAGAAACAAACTGAAACCACTTATGCAGATTTATATACAAAAATCGTTAGAACTCTTTCATAAATAAAAGTACTTTAAAATATGGAATCAAACATTCGACAGCAAAATACAGTATTTTTTGAAGAAAATTACTGGCGCTTCTGATGGCATCACTACAGATCCCGCCATCGCATGATATACTGTCAAAATTTAGTTCGTTTTTGGTCATCTGCTCTGAGACGCGAAATTCCGATGGCTGAACGTTCCCAATGCTCGTCCACTTGCTAGTTCTGTTCGATTTTCAACGCTGCTTAATTACAGGATGGTGATTATGTATTCACGTTTAGCTATATCAGTATACCCCACACATATATAATACACACACAGACCACCTACACACATATTATCTATATATATAAATATATATATATATATATATATGTATATGTATATACATATGGCATATATATATATATATATATATATATATATATGATCTGGTGCAGATTTGTTAAGTGGAAATTGAAGTTTCAATAGTAAGATAAACATCAGAACAGTGATGAACTTCTTGATTGCTTAGCATTTGGTGAAGCTTTTCTCATTGCCAGAGCCTAACTTAATTAGTTTTTAGGCTTTGGTGATGAAAACAGTGTTTTTTTCGAAATTCAAGCAACTTTGGGTCTATCCACACACACATATATATAGTATTTAAAACATTAGGAGTGGGGTACTAATTAAAATCTTTTACTTACCATTTATTTTTCACAGCAAAACGATATCCCCTAGTATTTCGATAACGTAAACCATTCACGAGAGTATAAACAATTATATGGCACATTCAACGGCGTAAACAGATCATTTCACCATCTGCTTTCCAGGTTCACTAGATACGGTTACCGACTGGAAGCTGCGAGCAGACTGCAGACAACCGAGCCGCGACTCGCCGAGTCCCCAGGTACGGGTTCAAGCGGGTGGAAAACTCGGTGGCAGATGGCAGCAGCTGTGTATGTGTGTGTGGATGAGAGCGTCGCGGGAGCGAAGATTCTAATCATTAATCACACGAGGCTGTGAAGTCACACTTGAGCTGGTGGTTAGCGTGCAACGGGCCAAGGAGAAGTTACGAGCGAGCGAAGCACAGTGTGGGATCTCAGTCGGCCTGAGTTGTTCGTTTCTTCATCTTTTATGCTTGTTTTACTTGATCAGTGCTGCTTTGGGGAGAGAAAAGATACAGATAGTTGTAATTAAAACTGACTAACCTATTTAACCATCATCCATATCAATACTAGATAAAGCTGACGCATAATATAACAGACAACGTGACTACAAGAAAATTGTTCACTATGGTTGCTATCTGGTTATCAATATATTCACACATTCACACACATACTAGTATATATATATATATATATATATATATATATATATATATATATATATAATAGCCACTGATAGTTGCCAGTTTCTAGAGCAGAAACATCCATGTTGTACTGACCACTACCATCTCAAAAGCAGTCACTTGTAACTTAACAGACCTGATGTAACTGTCATAGTCACCTGCTTATCCTCGAGTCGAAATAGACCTAACTATAATCAAAGACAAGAATGGACAAAACAGAGATTAACCTATGTAAAATATTTTCAACCTTTACCAGACAGGAAGATATTATGAGAGTACCGACAATGCCTGGCTTTCAAATTGGTTATTTCATCAGAACCATTAAGGATATTCATGGGTAAGCCATTATCACCATTGTTGTCCGGCCTATAGACAGGAGATTTTGAAAATAAAAATGCATAAAATTACAAACTGGTTTATATGGTATACATACAAGAATAGGATAGAATAGAAAATTTACCCCAAAAGACACGCACTGGGACCTACTATGTGGTCATTCAGCACTGAAACTGAAATTGACAGTAAAAAGATTTGAAGGGTGAAACAGAAAGAAAACCTCGCAGTTGCTCTATAAAACAATTGTTAGGAGAGGGTGGAAAGTGAAAATAAACGGAGGTACAGCAAAAGCGATGTCAGTGGTTGCAGCTAGGACTAAGGGCCGAAGGGATGCTGCATTAAACCTTATGTAATGCCTACAGAGCGCAACATGAGGTGTACTGACGGTAGCTACTACCCCCAAAAGATGCAAAGGCTACATTCTGTGCTTTATTCCTGCCGGGTGATGTAAGTCTATTCTCACACCCATTATATGAGCGAGTTCCTTACCTAAATGTTAGTCATCAGTGATTATAATCAAGAAGTATCCAGGTTTAAATATGCTGTAATAGACCCAGAAAACGAAAGAGTTAATGTTATCTTACACTCTTCCCTAGTTTTTAAAATATTTCCGAAATATAACGGTTTTGATGTCGATTCTATTCACTTTATGGAAAATTAAAACTCGTACAATAAAAAAATACTGGGTAATTGCAACGTGGTAAACAAATTCCCTGATATGACCTCGAGTAGTAAATAGGAAAGGAAATCACAAGACGACAGCAACATAAAGTCAGTAAAAGTAAAACACTCTTAAGCGCACTGTTTATGCACTAACAAGATTATTCACACCGAACAGAATGGTCAAATCATCACTTGAAAAAAAAATCAGTTTCAATCAGCATTCCGTGGACAGGTTCCTTCCTTCGTTAATATATATATATATTAATAATTATATATATCTATATATATATATAATATATAATGTAATATATACACATATGCAGAGAGATGTTTAAAATCCCCGAGTATTAAAATAAGAATGTTGGATCTATAAGCAAAACTCGTCTGACAATTGGAGTGTGACAAGCTCCGTGCACCGCGTAACTTAGACTCAATTAACGAGGAAATTAAGTTTAACGCCGTAATTCTTACGGGTATCTAATTGGAATGAGTAAATCATGTAAGTCACAGATTTTCAAAAGAGTCAAGAAAGACATGGGAATGAAAACATTATGATACAAATTCTAGCTGCGTTTTCTGCCTGTGGTGCACTGCACACACCTTAGTACTCCCGAGTTTCTAAATCGTGCTAGACCGATTACAGGTGACGCCGTTTACTAAGACGAAATTGATAGTGTATGAGTGGGGCCTGGTCCTGTTATGCTTGTACGTATTACACAGCCTTGTGGCTTTCGCTTACTCTTCTCTCTCTCTCTCTCTCTCTCTCTCTCTCTCTCTCTCTCTCTCTCTCTCTCTCTCTTCGTTGTCGTTACTGAATCTATTTCCAAATGCTGCCCTCAAAAAAGGCTCGTACGAGGTTGTTAAGATAGGGTTTTCATCTTAATAATAACTGAAGGTGTATTAGCGGATTCCCTTAAATATCTAGGAATGAGACCAGATTAGTGTGTTTAGGGTTATGGTTTATCATTTGCTAATTCGACTGTCCCATCTACTTTATGTATAGCGTCACTGATCCTCCACATTATACATTTGATATTGTTAATGGACATGTTTAGTCTTCATTGACATTCTTAGAGACAAACTTCCCCTAAACGGTTCCAGAAAACCATAACTGAACTGAAAGTAATATATATATATATATATATATATATATATATATATATATATATATTATATATATAATATATATATATAACTAACACAGTCCTACTTCCAATCTTCACCAGTCGCACCTCGTTTTCTTGCATTTAACCGAGACAAAATGTTACTAATACCTGAATCAACGGTAGTACTATTGCACAGATGTAGATGTTGGTTTGGTGATGTATCTTCATTCAGTTTCTTGCAATTGCAAGGCCGTTGTTACGTAACTCATGCCTGAGGCTTCTTGCAAAATCGTTGGGCTGGAAAAGAATCAAACATACTTTACTGAGGTTCAGCGCTGGAACGGAAATTGACAGTAAAAATAAGTCTGAAAGGTGTAACAGGAGGAAACCTCGCAGTTGCACTAGGAATCAATCGTTAGGAGAGGATAGACAGTAAGATGAAGAAAGAAAATATGAACGGAGGTTCAGTATAAGCAATGAAAGGGGTTGCAGCTAAGGGCCGAAGGCACACTGCAAAGAACCTTAAGAAATGCCTACCGTGCACCGCATGAGGTGCAACTGACGGCGCTACCCCTCTACTACATGAGCGGGATCCCTGGAGAAACGGTTAAAGATAATCTTTTCACCGCCAATGTTGTTCTCGTGCCAGTTATAGCAGTGATAAATGGCGCTTGTCACCAGGGTTGTTTCGTAATGATCCCTGAAAACATCGACACTTACCCAAAGACTTTGTATATAACATAAAGACTCGAGAGACATTAGCTGGCTCGTTAAAGCGGATGGATAACACACAAGTTAGTGCAGAACTGATAACAGAACCTCTGCTTAAAGCATCTTATTCCATCTCGATTATACCTAAAGACGCAGATTAAATAAAATTTTGGTTGCTGCTCTTTCTAGACATTGTTATTAGATACGAACAATTTCGTTGTATATTTAGTGTATATAGAATGTAACAGATAATGCAACTTGTATTTATTATTTGTCTGAACATTATACATATCAAAAAAAAAAAAACTGCTCTCTTCAATGTTACTGCGAGTGTTCCGTATTGTATAATCCTGGACTCTAGATAACGAATTACAGAACATCATAATAAAAATATTGAATAATTAGTACTTATGAGCATTTTCTTATATAAAATCCATTAATTTTTTCCAATTTTTATACATTGTGACAATGGCCATATATACAAAGTGGAGGTAACCTTATATGAATCAAGCTTAAGCGTTCGCAAGAAAGTAATATATGGCAAGGAATTCATGACGTAGGCAACAAGCATAGTAAATGTCAAGTGTGTGGACTCTCAGGTTTATGAGTTGCTGTTGGAAATGCTTCAATAATCAAGAAAATCATAAATATTGACCTTCTTTCTTTTCTTACGCATTTTCATAAGCCAAAAAGGGTCAATAGCTGTCAGTATGTTTACGTGTGTGACTCTGGGAATACGAGGAACTGGAGAGAGAGAGAGAGAGAGAGAGAGAGAGAGAGAGAGAGAGAGAGAGAGAGAGAGCATTGTAAAGCAATAAATAAGTTATACGGGTGTGAATTATCGATAAAATTCTGAAATGAAATCGTCTCACGTTATAGTAACCGCAAAGCTGAAAATTATAGATATGAAACAATACTACATGAACAAATAAACAAGAGGAAAATCGCTAAATGATTGGATATATAACACATTTCTCGTTTATTTAACGAAATCACTCCCCGCACCCTACATGTTTTAATTCCCATTACAAAACATGAACATCATGGCATATTTAATCAGATAAAAATAAACTCCCTTCAGCAATTAGAATATCTGGCGGACTTGCAGCTTTATGGGCAAAATATGTCAGTGTATCCAACTCTGTCTGCGAAATGTCCGAATGCACCCAGAATTATAAGCTCCATTCATATAGCAGTGTTTTTACTCAAATGACACTGAAACAATATCGTTAACAAAAATGTAATTAACTTCACAAATAAAGCTCCTCATGCAAAGAGCGATCTGGTGTACTTTGCTCTTCTGGTTTATTAAATAATCTAAGTAGGCACGGTGTTTAACAGAGATCTTTGGCAGGGCTATTGACCTCTGAATAATAGAACATTTTTCAAGTGTCTTATATCCTTCTTGTCTATCACACATTGTTATTTTCTCTAGTAAATTTACTGTTGAACATAGCGGAATAAACATTAATTCTATATGATACTAATTAAATGAAACTGCTGTAGGCCTACAGTCAAACATGTATCATACAAATTGCTTTATTGGCAGGATTTCTCCTTTGAACATACTAATAATAATAATAATTGAATACGAATTTACTTAACTGCCATGCATAGATCAAAATCAGTGCATTTAGTCTCTCTCTCTCTCTCTCTCTCTCTCTCTCTCTCTCTCTCTCTCTCTCTCTCTCTCTCTCGGACGAATAAAGGAGTGAGCTATTTCCTGGCGACTTCCGTTAGGTAAACTAAAAACAGACGAGGCAACAAACGCCACGAGTGAGCGCTTCCGAACACACAGCAGTGACCAAAGCTTTGAGAGAATTAAACAGAGCAATAAAGAAAAACATAGAAATTAGAATCGATTTCTCAACCTGTTTTTGATACAAATTTGATTTTAAACTGAGCGTTGTACACATTTGCGGTACTGATGAAATGTAGTATAAAAATATAATGAATTCTGTCAAATTTTGCATGAGCCCTAGTAGAAAAATTCATACATAAATCTAATGTACAGGCATCAAGAAACATGAACATTAGAAGGAAAATCGGGTACTATCCAGTCCAAAACAAAGGTTGCCTCTGAGTGTTGAAGGAGATGACTAGGCAGCAATAGACCGAACCTAAAAGCACATTCTGTCATTTGGTTCATGAAGGGCTTTCTGTCTGTATACGGTACATACCTATAAATACATATGTGTGTGAGTGTGTTACGATCATAAACGCAACAGTGATTTTAATTCATCGTATGAGAAACAACTGACCTTTCCTATTTAAAACCTGTGGTATTTGTTGGAAGAGCAAAGAAACGTCATCAGGGGGTTGTCATTTTTTATCCTTTTTACTAACACAAGATGTATGATTTTCACTCAAGATTTTATGAGGGTCGGCTTTCTAAAATAATTCCTTAAATTGTCTATTCTTACGGGTCATTCTTGAGAAGATATAGATTTGAAGTACTGCCGTCGTAATTTACGCTCCCAAACAACCTACTTTCATCCTAAGTTACGTCTGACTTATTCCTTTACAACAGGAAGTTCGCGCAGTATTTACCTTGACTAAATTCGGGAGAGAGGAAGAAAAAAAAAATCAGTGGGGAGGAAGATGCCGCTATTCAAACTCCTTTTACGCTCGTATGAAAACTGCTCGGTCATGCTCAGCATCTCAACCTCCAGAGAGGAAAGCTCAGCTTCACGCTTGACACGTTGGCCTCGTTGATCAGCAATGCAAACGACCCAGAAAGGAGCTACGCCCAGCAAAAACTTAACGGGAATTGCTTCGGATATTTAGGTGTGGGACTTGTAATTAATGCCCTTAAATAATTTCCACCGCAAGATTTCATTATTTATCTTGAAAACGTGTGTACAAGACCTTATATACCTGGGGAAATGTCACACAGTAAACCAGTGAAAGACGCATCACAAAAATGTCATCATGAAATTTGTACTATATCCACTTACCAATAATGTTGGGGGAAAGTTTTTGAATTATACAATTATGAAAAAGATTAGCGACATTGCTACAGCAATGCTTTTACTATCGAGCTGTCCTTCATCCTGGTTAAAATACAACTTTAAGCAAAAATTTAGGCTTCGGAAACACTGTCATTCCGAAACCAATATTATTCTTTAGCGGACGATCACTGTAGCTAAGTTCTCTGATTGGTATAAAAATCATGTTACCAAGCTCGATAGGTCCTGAGAACTAAAGGATCATTAGCTGGTAGTGAAAAGGGTGCCCGTCCTGTCCTGTTGAGATGAAAATTGAAAATCATGACACCCATCTAGAAAGGATACTGTGTTTTGAGCGATGGTAACAGTTGTAAATGATGAGATGAAAAGATGATTCTCAGTTATGGTACTTTATCAAGGTGTGACGTGATAAACGTCAAGAGAGCCTCCAGTACCTCCTTAGGCTCCGCCTTACTCCTCCTAGTCTAGTGGCACAGTTTTGTTAGACCGTAGTATCACAAAGTTGCAGTGATGCTTCGATGCTCAAGGTATTCGCATTTCACGATCTAGACCAGTGATTCCCAACCAGGGTTCGCAGAACTCTGGGGTTCCTTATGCCATCATCAAGGGTTCCACAAGAAGTCTTGAAATAAATATGTATTGTAAATGGCGCTGATCTGAATTTTACACAGTTCGAATAGCAGTGGTAGATATTATATGATTTATATAAAGTAATTTATATATATATATATATATATATATCATATATTATATATTGTGACGAAGTGGCCTAGAGTATCTGGGTCTGGGCCCCATTAATACTTGGTGCACAAAGTACCCAAAGATCTGTGTCTGGACACCATTAATATTTAACCCAAATTACCAAGTATCTGGTTACTTAACTTACCATTTATACTTGTTAGCACAAGAGGCCCTTTTATTCCTGGGTCTATGACACCCTTTGTACTTGGGGCACAGTTTGATCAAGTACATACTGGGTTATTGCTTACCTCACTACAGCCCGACACCTGACCCTTCATCACAAATACTAAACGACTGAATACTCTAAAGGTAACAGTGATCCCTTATAGAACTGAACAGTCAAGAAAACAATCAGTCTAAGTTCATTAAAATGGATGTGAGGTAATCTTAATTAAAGGGCATCACTCCTTCTGCAATTTCAAATCTAAGTATTTCCCTGATTCTGATTAATTTGAGGGAAACGGCACAATTACCACTCTGTATTTCTACCTAAACAAAAATAAAATATAATACTGGTGGTGTAATAAAATGCTCATATAAATTTTAAATACAAAAATTTATTTCTAAACTCAAAATTTATAAGTGAAATTCACAATCTCAGGGAAATTGTTATTACTTGAAAATAAAAGTTTAATTAATTCTTGAATTAAATATTAAGCAAAATTAAATCAAAGTTTATCAAGAAATTTAATTAAATTAAATCATAAAGCAATAATTAAATTTGAAATGAAATCTAATTAAATACAAATTAATTGGCAAGTGTTAGATTCAAACAATTACACAATAGAATATTAATCAAACTAATTAAACAAAATAAAGACAATGCAAAAAACATAATGCATAATATGAAAACAATTAAAGCATTGACAGTACAAACATTAAGCATATGAAATGGACATGTCAAAAGAACAAAGCAAAAGAAAATTTGCATAAAAGTTATGATTTTATCCACACATAAAATAAAACCCCGAAGTGCACTTCAAAACATTTGTAAAAAACCTGTATACGCAGCTGCAGCTTCTCACTCATGACAAAGGCCTGTTACACACTTTTACACTGTCGTGGGCGCCTTCACAAAACTAATAGAAATAATACTATGTCCAGATTCCACAAATAACACATATATTACTAAGAATTATATATGAATGAGTGACCACCTTATACATAAACGTGAATTATGTTACGGTAATCTCGAGTGAGTGAGCGAGAGAGAGAAGTGATTTTGAGAGAGAGAGAGAGATCCTATCCCTCACACCAGCGGCTAGGTCTCGGAATCGAATGACTCGTTCTCTATCCCCATAAGCGTATGGCATATGGGCGATTAGCATCTAGTTCAAGACGAAAACATATTACGTCATCTCTCTATGTTAAACATGAATAACATCATTGTAGGGAAGGTTCTCGAAGGATTCGATGCTACCTGGGAGGTCCCTACACATTTGCGCGTATAAAGAAATCAGCTGGCTCAGGCCAAATTTAAAGATAACAGGTTATCTTTAAATTTGGGAATCTGAACACAAAAACATACAGTTTCACAACATTATACACAGTTTCTGAGGTGAATTAAACATCCATATTACCAAATATATATATATAATATATATATATATATATATATATATATATATATATATATATATATATAGATATATATATATATATATATATATATATAATATATATATATATATATATATATATATATATATATAAATGATAATGAATATTTAATCTAGAGCAACAGGTCGCCAGAAACTCAGCTAAATACTTTACAGCTATTTATTTACAAAAGGCTCGTACTGGCCTGGAAAAAAGTAAATGCAGCGTCCACACGTTGGGACTTATAATCTCTCACAAATGGATAATAGCTGGCTCAAAATGGATTCGTGAAGCTGGTTTCATAAAATTGGGTAATGCAACACTTGCGGGCAGAGAGACGTGACACGTGACTCAGGGAATCTGGAAAAAGAATCCCAGATTAAACAAGATAAAAGAAAAAAGGATTTATTGACCAATTTCAATTGCTTAGTTCTCTAACACTGGGGACAAGGAACTTTAATGGTTCACTGAGGTATGCAATGACTTCATTTGTCTGGGACGATCACACAAGGGGAAGCATGCGGCCATGAGGCAGTGAGAGGGAACAAAAGGATGAGTTCTTTTTGGTTTGGACATTGAATTGGGAAAATGGGGATCAAATAGATAATAGGATGTGAGGGACTGGCAATATGCTGTTCCACAAGACGTACCTGGATGTCGTGTTCAGTGGATCTTTGTAGAAAAACGTGGCCTGGCTTTGTCACAGGTCTTGGTGTCTTGGCGCGCCACTAGCGCCATGGATAGGCCTAAATGGAAGGCAGGTGGTCGGACATCCGTCCGAGGTCGCGTCTTGCAGTCGACTGAGGCTGAATCCAGGTGTTTTCCATGGGTGTTGGGGTCGACTTAACCCCCCACGAGCAAGGCAAATCCTGGAAACAGAACATACAGCCAGCAGAGGGTTCACAGGAAAAAGAGCTTAAGGTATAGGTCTAAGAAGTACCAATCTGCCTACATCCTTCCCTTCGAGATACGTCCCTAAAGCTGACAAAAGACTATATTCCCGCAACTTAGGAACTCCCTACCTCTGGCTGGCGGGTTTTTGGTTTCCCGCGTTTACTAAAAATCAGCTGATATTTGGAGGGAATGGCTGCCGTTTTCCAAATCAAACTAATTAATTAATTTCTGGGTAGACGAAACGATCTATAAACGTCACAATATAAATATATATATGTATATATATATATATATATATATATATATATATATATATATATATATATATATATAATATATATATATATATATATATATACAGAGAGAGAGAGAGAGAGACCTTACCTTACCTTACAGACCTTACAGTTCGTTCGGGTTGCCCAGGTCCCTCAGTGTGAGGCGCTCTAATGTCTACCAGAGAGTTGCTAGTACATCTTCCGGTATATTTTGCATCTTCCAATCTTGGATGGTCTGGGATGCAGTTTAGATATTTGTCGAGCTTATTCTTAAAACACATCTACGCTCACTCCTGATATATTCCTCAGATGAGCTGGCAACGCATTGAATAGACGCTGCATTATCGATGCTGGTGCGTAGTGGATTAATGTCCTGTGTGCTTTCCTTATTTTCCTGGTATAGTTTTGGGCACTATTAATCTACCTCTGCTTGCTCTTTCTGATATTTTTAGTTCCATGATATTTTCTGTTATTCCTTCTATCTGTTTCCATGCCTGAATTATCATGTAGCGTTCTCTTCTCCTTTCTAGAACTATATAATTTTAAGGATTGGTAGTCTTTCCCAGTAGTCTAGGTCCTTAACTTCTTCTATTCTAGCTGTAAAGGACCTTTGTACACCTCTCTATTTGTGCAAATATCCTTTTGATAGTGTGGGTACCATATCATATTGCAATATTCAAGTGGACTACGAACTATGTTTTAAAAGCATAATCATGTGTTCAGCTTTTCTTGTTTGAAGTGCCGTAACAACATTCCCATTTTTGCTTTACATTTTGCCAACAGAATTGCTATTGATCATTTGGGCATAAAACATGTTCCTATTCATCATCACACCAAGGTCTTTAACTGCTTCCTTATTTGTGATTGTCTCATTATTAGGTCCCTATATGCATATAGCTTTCCTTCTCTGTCTCCATAATTTATTGATTCAAATTTATCAGAGTTAAATACCACCCTATTTACCTCTGCCCAATCATATACTTTGTTAAGGTCTCTTTGTAGAGCGTTCCTATCTTCATCACAAGTAATTTCTCTACTTATTCTTGTGTCATCAGCGAAACTACTCACTACCGAATCCTTAACATTACTGTCTATGTCTTCAATCATAATAACAAACATATTGAAGCTAGCACCGTTACCTTTGTGGCACACCGGATATTACCTTGGTTTCATCCGATTTCTCATCGTTTGCAATAACTATCTGTTTTCTGTTGTGTAAAAATTCTTTAACCATCTTCCTACTTTATCTACGATATTGTGTTTTCTAATTTTCTTTGCTAATATATTATGGTCTACTTTGTCAAAAGCTTTTGCAAAGTCTAAATAAACCACATCTGTTTCATTTCCGCTTTTCATATTTTTGAATATGTTCTCACGGTGGACTAACAGTTGGGTTTGTGTACTTTTTCCGGGTACGAAACCGTGTTATTGTTCCTATAATTTGAAACAAATTATTTTATTTTAAATTAAATGTTTCATAATATTTTTCTTCATATACCCTTTCATACACTTTCATAATATGTGATGTTAGACTCACAGGCCTTTATAATTACTTGCCTCTAGTCTTGTGATCCACTTTTGAAAGTAGGGTGATATATGCCTAATTTGTGCTCATCATAAATCTTGCCTGTATCTACACTTTGTCTTAATAATATTGCAAGTGGCTTTGCGATAGAATGAACTACTTTCTTTAACAAAATAGCAGGGACTCCTATCCGGCCCTGCAGCAGCTCCATTTTTAATTTCATTAATTGCCTGCACAATATCAGCTTCATTAATTTCTATGTCAGCTAAATATTCACTATTTTCTTCCCTTACTTCTATATCATTATCTTCATTATCTATTCTAGGGGTGAATTCTCTCTTATATCGTTCTGCCAGTATGTTGCAAACTTTCCTTTTTTCATTCGTTAATCTCCCTTCAATTCTCAGAGGGCCTATTTCTATTCTTCTTTTATCATCTTCTTCGCATATGAGTATAATAGTTTGGGGTTTTGCTTTGATATTTAATAGGGTTTTTTCTTCCAAGTCCCGTTTTTCATTTTCTTTGATTGTATAATCTTTTGTTCTGCATTTTCTATCTTACTTTTTAGTTCTATAACTTTCCATGCATTTTTTTCTTTTGCAAGACCTTTTTTCCACTTTCTGATTTTCTGGAACAAGATCCTTCTGTCTCTTGGTATGCATGAATGATGTTTACTTTTCTTCTTCGGTATATATTTTTCCACTATTTTCTCCCAATATTTTATATAATATCTCCGTATTACCCTTATGTCATCACTTACGAAAATGTTATCCCAATCTTTGTTTAATTCTTCATTAATTTCTGACCATTTTATATTTTTACTGTAGAAGTTGTATTTTCCATATCCTTCCCACTTTTTCATTTCTTGCTTATCTCTATTTTCACTTGCTTTGGAATGAACTGTTAATTCTATGACATTATGGTCTGAAATACTCGCATTATAAACTATTATTTCTTTAACATAATTCATCTCGTTCACAAATACTAGGTCTAAAGTATTTTCCTTTCTTGTTGGCAGGTGATTTATTTGTTGAATGTTGTATTCTAGTAGCATATCTAATAGCTTTTCAAATTGCCTCTTATCTTCTGCACTACTATTACTCTCTTTTTTATATGTATAAGTACAACCACAATCTCCTATTCGTTCTTTCCATTCTACGAAAGGAAAGTTGAAGTCACCAGATAGGAGAATAGTCCAGTCCTTGTGATTTCTATATATATCATCCAATTTTTCAATATTAAGTCAAACTCTTTAAGTATTAGGAGGTCTATATATTACTATGTTCAGCATTTTTCAGATTCAAATTCATACCGCTATTAGTTCACATTCTGAGTACTATATTTCTCATATATTTTTCCTTGTTTTTTGTCTTTCCCATATATTGCGGTTCCCCCTTGATTCCTATTTTTTCTCTCGATCTATAAGTTTGGAACCCTTTTATTTGATCATCATTCCCAGTCTCTTGGGAATACCAGGTTTCACTTATATCATTATATCTATTTTCTTTTCATTTTTGGGTTAGTTCTTCTAAGTACTCTATTTTTCTTTTTGAGTTACTCGTAACTAAACCCTGCGCATTCATCACTATGATGGTTTGCGTGTTTTTCTCCTTCATTTAATACTGGTAGTAATAAGGATTTTCCCATGTCTCTTTCCTGTTCTGGTAGTTGTTCTTTTTTTCATTTCCAGAAATTCTGACATTAAAAAATCCAACTTTTCCATAATATTTGATCTTCCTTACATCATAATTATTCATTTTGTGTCTGAATCTGCAATTTTCTCCGTTTCTGCAATATCCTCTTGCATAATAAATACAGTTATTATCTCTTGAGTAGAATTTCGGAGCTGATGCTTTGAAATTTTTTGCTGACACCTCTGCATATCTCATTGGTGGTTTGCTTTTCTCTTTTACCTGATATTCTTGATTTCTCTCTTTATTTGTTTCTTTCTTATTTTGGATTTTATTACTTGGTTGGTTATTTATTTGATTATGATTCATGGCTACAGGGTGCATATATTTGCATTTTTTGTCGAAACTTACATCCTTTTCCTTCTTTTAGGTTTTTACATATTTTTGGATGCAGATCTCTGCAATCATCCCATATCCATCTAAGTATGCACATTTACCATATATTTCATAGTTTTGACATATCTTAGGATGTTTGTAGTAACATCTTTCTCCAAATCTGCAATTCCCTCTTTTCAAAAGGTTGCAGATTTTGTCTTTCTTGTCTATTTTTCCTCTTTTCCCGTCATTGTGCAGATCTGGGTAGAGCCTCTTCGGGATTTGCTTTTCCTGTTGTCATATCGTAATTTATTTCTTCGTAG